>NW_010171134.1:28246-116132 GCF_000695765.1 Mesitornis unicolor | reverse complement strand
CCCCTCCGCCGGCGGGAGTGGGGGTCCGCCCCGACGTGCCACCTTCCTGGCGCCGTCCTCTAGCGAGCCTGGTCGTCCCAGACCCCTTGCTCTGCGCTGTCCTTGTCCGCACTCTCTGGGAAGTGCTACCCAGAGCCTTCTGCGCCCGCTTTTAGCTGTGTCAGTGTCCCTGTCCCACAGCTCATCAGCCGCTTCTTCCTCTCCATTCTCTGCAAGCATTGTGGCCCACAGCACCCACACCAATTGTCCCTGCTATCGGTACCTCAAAGCTGTCATTACCTTTACTTCTTGCAAGCCTTTTCTCAGCTCATAATTTCACAACTACTTCCCAATTGCTGCTGTTGTTATCTCAGTAAAGCTCGCTCTCTGTCCACATCTCTGCTTTCTGGGGGTAGCTCTTGTACCCGTTTCTGTGTCCTTGCAGTGTACCCCCCTGCACTACTCATTCCCATCACTATTACAGACCTCGCTGCAGAGCTTTTCACCCCTTTGCTTCAGTGTTGTCCTTAACTATTGCAACTCCTTACTGCCTCATTCCCGTAGTGGTGATTCCTTATGTCTTTAAGTGATCACTTCTGCTGTAGCTCTGTCTGCTAACGTAGTAACAATTGCTATCTTCTTGTGGCTCAATTCTAGCTCCTGTCATGGCGGACCATTGACACCAGTGTGCTCAAGTCTGTTGCCACATCAAGCCACCTGTTTAACATCAGCACAACACCCGTTCTTAATGATCTAGAGCCCTCCCATGTCATAAGCACTACTGTATAGCTTCTCTTTATTATAATAAAAAAGCCAAAAGCACCAACTTCTTATTAGATATTAGAGGATATATGTAACAAATGCGGAGGGGTTGTGTTTCCATTTCCAGCACAGTTCTTCCCCATAGCCAGCTCTGCATCTGGCTCAGCCACGCCCTCTAATCACCACCTCTGCATACGTTCTTGATCTCAACCATTATAAGATGCGAGGCTACTCTCTGTGATTCTGCAGCTAGCACCTCTCTGACACATTCGCACGGGCTTTCTCAGCTGTGGGAGGGGAGAATAAAGCATTTTTTTCAGGGGAAATAGATTGGAGTAAGCAAATAAAAGGTATCTGCGTATCATCTGTTGCCCCACTCAAATACATGTTTATCCAATAATAATAATAATGAAAGTGTAGAGTGCCTAGGGAGCTGCACAGCTGGAACTGGGCTGTTAAATCAGCATAAAATGGAGAACTCAAAAACCAAATAAAATATTAAAAAGCTAGAACAAAGCAGCAGTACTGTTTATGATAAAAGCACCACCCAGCACATCAGTTATGCTTTCTACGCAAAGGTCTGCTGAAGCTTGTACCTTCTTTTTTCCCCCTCAGCTGACCTCACCACAGTCTGTGGTGGGGGTAGAGAGGGTATGGCTTTGGTAGCTATGAAGTTGTGATGTTGAAGGAGGTGTCAGTGAAAGAGGGGGAGCAGCTATGATGATGCTAATAAAAAACCCCTAACTGAAGCTTTACAGTAGCTTAACTGTAAGAGGAGGCAAAAGATAGATGCTTATTAGTGACGAATTCCTGTCTGAGTGACAGTTATGTGGTAGGTTCAGAACAAAAGCATGACTTCAGAACTTTCAAAATAATTCCACGTTGTGTATGCGTTTCTTTGGCCTGTGATAGTGATGATTTATTTAATCTACTATTAAATTAAAACATTCTCTTATAATTTAGAAACTGATTTATAGACACAGCAGATGACTCATCTCCTTTCATTTACAGCCTGAGAACTATGGTTTCTTAAATAGGAGTATTTTGTATAAACTTTATCCTCTTGATGTATGACCTTAAAAATTTTTGACCATTGGATTTTTTTGAGGGTGAGGTATTTCTGTTGGTTGGTTGTGTGTTTCAAGGGTAGTTAATGTAGTAGTAATTTAATGAATACCCAGTTTTTAAGTGTTAAAAGATTGTAGCTGCTCTCCAGACCGAAAGTGCCTTCACTTTTCCTGGCTCATCTCCAGAATCCTATTTTAATGATAGACTTCTCTGCCATTGTGTGTGACTGATTGGTTTCTTACTGAAAGAGAATGGCATGGGCTTTCTGGATGGTGGGTTGTTTGGTTTTGGGTTTTTTCTGGGGGGAATGCCATGGGTTTGGCTTGACTGGCTGACAGGAAAGCAGAACCAATTGAGGGGGAGGAGGAGGGGATACTGCATCTGCTGCTGTCAGTCTGCAAGCAACAGGAAAATACCTCTAATAAGAGACAAAAGCACATGTTATTTTCTCATTTGAAAGGCAATCCTGAATTTTCACTCAGTATTTATAACACACCCGGTGATAATTTTTGTAGGGAGAATGCAGAATTATAGTTTTTTTTGGTTGGTTTCCATGTGTGGCTTTGGAAGCATTGGATTTGCAGGGCAGTATACTTCAGTATGGTTGGATAACAATTCTGTCTTACTCTAACTCATGACTTGCAAATAGTAAGACAGATATTTTGAACTTTGCAGAATGGCTTTGTAAGCAGAACTGGAGCAGCTATCGTCTTTGGAAGTGTGTATCATAGCTTTTATGTAGGGAACAATCAGAAAAATTCAAGTAGGGGCC
Source organism: Mesitornis unicolor (assembly GCF_000695765.1). NCBI lineage: Eukaryota > Metazoa > Chordata > Aves > Mesitornithiformes > Mesitornithidae > Mesitornis > Mesitornis unicolor. The sequence continues at coordinate 113,551 of NW_010171134.1, read as the reverse complement.
ATTACGGTATTTTTCAGGTGCAGTGAAAAGATTTATTTTTTTTTGCTCTTTTCCCCAATTCTGTAGCCTCACAAAGATCGGAATTGTGAAAATAAGTAGAGCTACTCAATTTTAAATATAAAAGTTCTAAAACAAATGTGGTGTTTCTCTTTGTACAATAGCTGTCTATGACAGAGGGAATGTCTGGGAGTAACCTGGCTGAGGTTGTGTCTGCAAAGAGAACTACAGCTCCCAGGCATCTTCACTTTCCCGAGGTGTCCTGTGCGCATGTTTTCATAGAAGTTGATGTGTTGGTTTTCATCACAACGCTCTCGAGTCCTGGAGGGGAAAAAAAAAAAAAGAGCCACCAGGCAAAGAGTCTTTGAGACATAAAAATCACAGAAGCAAATTTGAAGGTCAGATCTATGCTGGCTCTGGCTTCTTTTGTTTGGGAAAACACATTACCATCGTTTAAAGCCCTTGGTGATGCAAAGGGATGTAAATTAGGTGGGTTTGGCAGTAGTGCCATTATGCCCTTTCAGTTCACGGTGTTGAAATGCAGCTTCCCCACTGCAGCTGCTCATTAGGAACGTTGCCTTTTGAAGTTACCGTGAGAGCCAAATGGCAGGCTTTCAGGCCCTTCTGATACATTGCATTTATAAGTGTCAGAGGCAGTCGCTACTAAATACCAGAATGAGGGTTTTCTGTGGTTTTTCGTTTACAGTATAGGTGCCTAAAGAAAGCGGAATAGAAAAAAATCAAGGATAAACTTCAGATTAAATTAATTTTTTCACTTACAGTTCAAGTCCAGTGGCTTTCACTGTATCTGTCTAAGATGATGAGAAGACAGATAATTGCTGTGCATACAGTGGATCATACCTGCAGCTTCTAGACCTTCCAAGGATAAATGATAGAAAAGCTTGTGCCAAAATATGTTGAGATGTACAGGGTAGACGACGATGTATTTGAAAAATTACCAAGGCTACCTGACAGCTTCTGTTGTAGCATTTTTTGGATGCTTATAGCATTATGAGGTTTGGTATCAGAAATTGCTTTTGGTTTTATCACAAGTAGTGTATGTATTACAGGTACTTTGGCCAAACTGTTGATTGGACAAATGTAGAACATCGTGATAACTTCAGATACTAACTTTACACAGCTGCTGATGGAAAAGCTGATTTTTGGGGAAGAGCTAACAAAGGAAGGTTTATCCTGCTATGCAAGTGCAGATTGCTTTAAGATACTGGAGTCCTCTGAAGCAGCAGCAGCTGTGGGGTATACTCACATAGTACTGTACGTAATAGCTGGATGAGTTATCCAAATTCTTAAGCCATCAGACTTAAAAAGTGAATAATTAGTATGGATATCTAGCAGTCATTTAGACCTGCGTATTTGCAGCAGAAAAAAGAGAGCCATGTTACATTTGAAGAAAATAAGATGCTTGTGCCTGAAGATTAATATGTCTCCACTTTTTATTGTGTGTTCAAAAGTAGATCTCAGATTTAGAAATAAGGGAGAGAGATTTTCAGCTCAAGTCTATAGTTGTTCACTTTTTCTGCAGTGCAGGTTCTCCCCTCTCCAGATAACTTGAGGTCTTTAAGGCTCTGACTGTCCACGAAAGTCAGTAGTAAACTTGGCATCAGGTGGCTTTAAGCCAGGTCATAGAAGGACCCAACACCAGTGAATGGCAGAAACTGATCCTACAAGTACTTCTGCTAGCAATTTGTAGTGGCAGGGATGAAGTACTATATCTGTCAATCTGATGTAAGAAAATTAAGTTTAGGCTAGAGACAGTAATGCGATACGTGTCGTCGTTGATCCTTCAGCTATTTGCATCCTAGATCTTATGACAAGACAGATACAGAGATCTGCAGGGTGTGTTTGAAAACTGGGAGTTGCCTGATTTAGTGTTAACTTGGTAGAATGATGTGGAAAATAACTTTGAAATCTATTGAAATGGTTAATTGCTTAGGATGGAGTGACTATTTGATTTATTCTGAGTTAAAACAAATATCCATCACCTTATCAGGTTACTGTTTGCCAGGACAGAATGCATAGAAAGAAACTCCTGACTATTTTAAGTGTTCCAGAATAATCACTCGCATAATGTCTTGAATGAAAATATTTTTGTTTTCGTTATAGATAACTTTTAAAGCCTTACCACAATTGGCTCTTTGTAAATCAGGATAGGTTACTGATGTTATTCAAAAATTTAAATGCTGTTTTTTCCAGTACCTTCATATCTAGAATATACAAGGCTGCATTTAAATATGATACAAAAGATGAACAGCCAGTTTGGTGGTGTTTACAAAATATTGGCAAATTGGTCTTAATGTGTGGTATTATTGCATAATCTTATGTTTAAAATAAACACTGGAAATAATTGAAGAAACCTCAGAATTTGAAAATGCTTGTTGGTGGTTCTTCACATCCCACTAAAAAGCAGGCTGCCTTTGCATATTAATCACTCTTTCAAAGGAAGTTTGCCTTATTTGCATTGTGCATGCACTGAGGAGTCCTATAGTGTGCCTGAGGAAAAAAAAGAGAGAGAGGGGGGAATTGGAATTGTTGTTCTCAAAAGGGTTTTTATTCCATTCAAGTGGAAAGACTGAATGCAAGAGAATTAGCGCAGTGTTTTGTGGAAGAACAGTCCCATTTGGTCATGACATTTCATGTGGAGCAGTCCTGGCTTGTAAGGAGTCTGAACACTGGGGATAGGGTTAAGAGGGGAGTGACTCATCATTGTGTGATGTAATCTACAGGATGCAAGGTACTCTCACAGGTACCGAATGCTCTGTATTTGCATCAGACGATTAGGATTTAAAAGAAAATACTGGTGAAATGGTTAGTATTTGCCTTTTGTGAATACAGTGGCCAAAACTCTAGGCCTTGATACCTTTGGAAAACATGTGGAAGATTGGGGAAATTTTTAGATTGCATTAATTTTGGAATAACTTAGGCCTATGTCACTGGTAATGCGGTCGTAGGTTACTTCAGCTGTTACTTTGGAGCTACGTAGGGTGACATGTTAATGAGTCTTACTACTTTTGTCTGTACTCTTTCTGTTCTGGCTGAAAATGCAGGAAAGGTGAGATTTTATGTTACTTTTACAGTAGACATCCTTGTATAAGCAAGGAATATGTCTGACAAAAATATGTCAAAAAAAAATCTCATAACTTTTTATTCTGAGATTTTGAAACATGAACCTTAGGGAAGTCCTGTGGTGACTTTGTCTTTGCTGAAGGCAACAGAGAAATAAAGACATCAATTGGAGGAAGAAACTGCAGCTCAGACTACTAATGTAATAACTGTACTTCCCAAACGTATTATCATATCTTTGTGTTTAATCAATAATATTGAGCTCTACTGTTCGCTGAAGCCTTTAGTATCTTTTTTAAATTTCGCTTTTCCTTGCATTATCAACTACCTGGGCATATTTTCTTACATGGAAATAGTTTCATTTTGTTCTGCTAGAAAAATATCAGATAGTTTCCTTTTAATGTGAAATTCACAAGGATCCAAGTGAAGTAATGTAAACCAGTAGGAGTTTTAGAAACAGTTATCCTGTGAACTGAAGACAGCAGAAAAATCTGGAATTTTGATGTGCTGGCTAGGGTAAGGTTGATTTTTTAACTTGAGAAAGTCTTTCCAGAAATTAATCACAAGAATGGAGCTTTTGATGATTTTATTGCTGCCATCTGTAATAGAAAATGATATCTTCTCAGCTGAACAGAGTGTGGGCTTTTTTGTTGTGAACATGAGGAATTTTTGCATAAATTTGGTAATGCTGTCAATGCAAGAAGACAGGAAAAGCATTCTGATAAACTTTTGCAGTTTTTTGTATTTTAGTGGGAATGGTTGGGTTTATGATGTATGTATGTGTGTGTATATTTTAGAGTACAAATGGAAATATTTTCATAATATATCAAAGCTTTGCCTGTATACTGGTGCAGTTAGAACATCTACAGTCAGAAGGAAAAGAAAAAAACACAAAAAAACCAAACCCCAAAACTATATACGCAATATACGTCCCATTACTTTGCACGTTTCTTTGTTTATTTGTAGAAAACACATTGTACTTCCAGTTTTTAGAGGTTAAGTGTAGTAGCAAATGGTATATACAACTAATGTTGGTGTTACATTTCCATCTGTGATGCATTTTAATGATAGCTGCCGTACTATTTAGTCATTGACTTGTTGTGCAAGCTGTGGCATTGTTGCGATAAAACAATGCACTTACACAGTACACTCCTGTGTATATTTTGAAAGCCTTATAAGTAACCCTTTTTAAACCTTTCTCTCTAGCTGTGCGTATAAATAACACTTATCAGTGTACTTAAAACATTCATTTTGTGCAGTTTAGAATCTAGCATGCAAAATACATGCTTACAGTATTGGCTAATTATAATTTTTCAAGAACTTCATTTTCTGTATTTGAATATGTTAATACTGAGAGAAACAGTCATCAGACACTTGTGTATACCATTTTAGAAAAATATAATCAACAGCTGCTTGTCCAAGTAACTTATTAAATTATTATAAGCCTGCAAAATTCAAAAGAGCAGACTACTGCAACCGTATTTCAGTTGTAGTGTTTGCAAAAGATAATCCCTTAGAAGTATAACATGCTTTTAGGGGTGGTGAGCAGACATACAGAATTACTCCATAGTCCCCTAAATCCTTTTGGAGTTTAATCTCTTCATGATCTGTGGGATGCAACTTGAAGGTATTTAGCATTTGTTATATACTCCCTAGCGGCTGGTATTTGTTAGGAAAAAAACCTAAAGCAGGCATGTTGGAATACTATTCAGAAAATAAAATGTGTGTATGTGTTTATTATGGACACGTAGTCTGCAAGAACAGATACTAAGAAAACCATTGTAAGTGAAAATCTTAATGAGTACTATGAAGAGGTACGAATCCTATTTGGATTTCTCTTTATTGTCATCACTAGAACTCTGAGTGGTCACTTCTCTGTCACTTCTATCGTGATTGAACTGCAGTGAGATCCATACCTTGTTTCACATCTGCAAAGCCTCTCTAGTGTTCAGCTTGCTAGCACTTTTTCTGTTCTAGCTCTTTCTGCACCTGGATTCGTCTACAGGAAAATGAACACTGCTTAGCTCTCAGTTCCGTAGTGATTGCTTGTTTATTATTGTAGGGATTTTGTACCTACAGTTTAAAAGCTGATTGGCTGCAGAATTTTGTCAGCCTTGGTCTTGAAGCTGAGTTTTGCTTAGGACAACTTGTTGGCCTGTAAGAAGAGGAATTGCATATGGAGTGGAGATGTAATTTGATATGGATTCACTTCCTAGACTTACCGTTGGGGTTTTTTGTGAATGGGCTTTGGCCAGTCAGCTCTATAATTTTTCCTCTGTTTCTGTGAAAAATGAGTATTTAACAAAATACTTCATTTGTATAAGCAAATTTAGAGTAGTTTGTGCTTTACGCACAAAAATAATGCAAAGAATGAAGTGCTGCAGCGTGTGTGCTTGTGTTTGTATCTGGGAGAAAACTGTAATTTTCTGCTTCAAGCTAGCGTGAATGTTAGCTCTAGATTAAGGCTATACTGTGAAATGTTTGTGTTGAATCGGCTAAAAGTTATTTTGTCTAGGTACATGAAAATGGGTTTTTTTGTTGGTAGGATGCTTTTATTACAAGCAAAGAAGTTTGATTTTCCTGGTAATGCTCTTGTTCAGTTTGCTTTTGCATATTAAGAGTCATTAGGAGGTAAATCCTGCACTTAGGCATGTGTGCAAAGCTGTTCCCCGTGTCAGGGTTAGTTATACCTAACAGCTAGAAGGGAACATGTCCCACCTGTGCTGAGATACCGTACTGAGAGACCATGTCAAGTGGGCACCCTGTCAGCGTGATTGCTGCGGAAGGTTAAGAGTGATTACTTGAGTAAAGACAAATGTAAAACTGCAGACTGGCCAAAGACCGTGCGTTTCAAATAGGTGGGTGTTCCTGTGAGTCGAAAGGAGTTGTCGTAATCTTTCTTACATCTGCTGAAAAAAATAGGGATTTAATTGAAAAAGGATAAAAGTGGCCTTATGAGGAAACATTTTTTTCCACATAGGACCTGCCTTACTGCTCGCACTAAAATTAATTTGACCTGCTGTTTCCAGTAATGACTTGCTGTGGGTGGTTAGGAAAAAGTATAGAAGACATGTATACAGTGATCTTCCCCTTGCTAGATGCTCTTAATTCTTTTAAATGGTAGTACTGTTAGTATTTAAAAGACTTAGTCGGGCAACATTTCATAGTATTTCATACTTAATATCTGTTCTGCAGATATAAGAACTAAAATTTTCATCTTTGCTTATTAGCAGTAAATCTGAACATCATCATGTAATGCATTAAACAAACTCGTCTCTATCTGTTTTATTCTTTTACTGAGTCTCCCTGGCAGAAGGTAACTTTCAGTCTATTGAAGTGTTTCAGTTGCATTCTTTCTTTTTTTTAAGTATATATTTTCTGAAGCAGTTTTGTTTCTGTTATTTTGCTAGATAGACTTTGAATATTCAGGTTAAAAAGATGTCCTTTGTACTTGGAGTGAAAGCTGTTGAAATAATACCTGAAGAATGTCTGCCTCATATTTTTCTTGTACTCTATGCATAGTCACAGGGCAAACACACTTCAAATATTTCTCTTTTTACCAGTAACAGCGGTTATTGGTAAAAATATACAACAATAGTAGAAATAAACTTGCTTGGCACAAACTTGTTTTTGCACATGCATCATTTTATTGCTACAAGAATAACTTGTGGTAAATGAGAGAACTCCAAATGCTCCACTGTTCTCATAATAGCAATAAATGAAAGCAGTTGCTTTATTTTTAATATGTACACTTAAGTTTCGAAAATCTCTCTCTCTTAGCTACTGTCTGCCTTTTGAAAGTGTTAATCCGCGAAGAAAAGACTGAATATGCCAATTACCTATAGGTGAAAGTCCTAGTGTATTTGGATTTCAGAACTTATTTTGGTCAAAGAAATTGTCTGTATATGGAGAATACTTGTGTTATGAGAATGGATCTAGATTTAAATGACATCACAAAGCAAACGTATACCAAGTTGTTGACCATTTTTGTTGCAGTTATCTGTGAACTTAAGATTCTGTTTCCTTGTGTCTTTGTAGTTAGCTGCAGTCACTGTGTCGGCTCTAGAGAATGGTTAGTGCCATATTCAAAAGCCTTCGTGTATTCCTTGTATTTGTTTCTCATGAACCTAGGTGGGTACATGCAAATAAGACTTGAGACAGTAAGAGCAAACCCCACACTAACTTATTTTGTATGTTAAGGCACTGCGTTATTTATGTATTTCTGGATGTCTTTTGTGTGCAAATGCTGTTGTGATTTATTACTTACTGGGACATACAGAAGTACCTGCAGGTATATAAAAAATAAAAGATAAAGATTATTTTCTTCTCAGGTGAATAGTTTTATCTCCTTGTTCTTGAAGATCGCAGTGACTAGCGGGGCCAGAAGAATTTAGTTGAAGTGGTGAGTGAAAGCAGTGCTGCTGATTCCCTTGGAATTTAGCACTTTAAATGGATTAGAACTAAAAATATCTCTGCCTGACATTGCAGCAGATCCGGAAGCATTTTAAAGTATCTGAATTTACATATGTGATGTAAATTTAAAAAGATTTCCACATTCAAGCTAAATGATATTACTGTGATTGTAAGGTCTTTGGGAATCAGTATTCTTATTGGAACATCTGAATGTTGGACATAGTTGTAAAATCAGTGTGGATTTTGCTAAGATGGTAGCCGATAAAACAAGCGTTTCAGAAGGAAAATGTAATCTTTGTTATATACATGACGTATAATTCACTCCTTAGATATGTGGAAGCCTTAAAAAGAATTAATCTCCTTTTGTAACTTTGGGATGGAGTGGGATCTTTCAGCATCTTGACTATATCTTACTACTTAACATTTAGCTGTGCATTGCACTTACTGTTTTGAAGTACTGCTCTGCACTTACCTTCTGTACCTTTGCAAAAATGAGTAAATGTAGGGATGTGAGAAAAGAATGTGTGGCTTACACCAACAAAAAGGAATTGGCGGTTGGTTACATGAGTTCTCCTCAAGGGAGAATTGCATTATATTTGCATTTGTCTGTAAGTATTTTTTTTATCTTGCTGATCAATTCTAGTGCCAACTAATTCACCCGTAGCTCCCATTTTGTTAAATGCTGGTGTGTTAATACTGCATTACCACTTGAGATGTACTTCTGCTTATAGTCACAGAAAACCTAGAAATTGTATTTTAGCAAGAGAAAGTGAAATACTCATTTTGTGCTTATCTAAAATTCTGGAATTTGATTACCACAGGTTATGATAATTTGATTTAAGTTGTAGTATGTACTCCCACTTTATACTGATCCTGAGACAGAAGAGCACTTTCATCTTTGGTTGCTAGACAAATGCCATTGTCATTGCCTTCCGTTTTTATAGGTGAGATCTGGTGGTGTTCCCTTACAGGATGCTGTGGACAGCATATCCAATACTGGATTCCTGTCTTGGTTAAAATTACAGGAATCAAAAGCAACTCCAGTGAAATAGGGGTAGCTTGGATTGTGCTGCTGCTTTATGTACCACGTTAGACAGTGGAAGACTGCATTGCATCATCTGATTTACTTTTTCCTCATTTGAGACATGGCACTTGCATACCATTGGATGTTTTTGTGCAGCTAGCCTTAGAAATTATAGAATGTTCTGAGATGGATTTGTTTTCTAAGTGTCAGTTCTTAAGAGAATTGAGGCAAGAGATCTAGAATGGTTTGGGGTTTTCTTCTGCGTTGTTTCTTTCGTGTCCTGTGTGAAGAGATCTGGCTAAAGCTGGTCACCTTGCATTCTTCGTGCGTTATGAATGTGGGATAATGATATTTCTTTGTACAGGTTTCAAACCAGTTCTGAATGTGTTAACAAAGACAGTGTGAAGTGTTACAGTTAGACGTGGCATTCTCATTCTACTGGGCATATAGCAACAATCCTAAATCTCAGCAGAAGTAGGGAAGCTCATGTAAATGTTGCGTGAATTAACTCACTGATGGTTGGATTAATCCTAACCGTTTTTACTTTCATATAGCCCATAAATGGTCTTGGTGCCCTTGCAGAGGGACTGAAACAGAGAAATACATAATCACACAGTAATGTTTGTTTGGTTTTGGTTTTGGGTTTTGTTGTTTGTTTGTTTGTAATAAAGTGCAGTGATACCATTACGTTAAACCTCCCTATGAATTCTTATTTTCAGAACTGCTAGAGAAATAGTTACAAATTGATGCAAGATATTTTTCCATTGTACTGAACTTCTCTGTTAATTTTTAGCCCGTATTTATTGTAACTGCAGAGCTATTGGCTGCATGCTCAGTAGCTCTAAAGATTAATTTCTGCTGATGTTGAAGACATGTGTTGGTCTTCATTTTTTGTTTCTGCAGATTTCTGGATTTTGAGGAAGACTAAAGTGCACTTTATACTGCTGTATTTGATCAGCTGTGTACGCTGCAGGGAGGATCTATCAAGTTCTTTCTGCTGTAATTTCATTTAGATGTTTATAGGGGTCATAAATTAAAGACAATGCAGTAGAAGACAGGTATGATTTGAAAGCTCTGCTCCAGGTTAACATTTTGAACTCCACTAGGTGGCACTAATTTATTGTTCTGTTGATAAAGTTGCTTTCTCTGGAAAAAAAACCGCACCAAGTGCCGTTTGTGAATTATGGTGGGAGATTTTGCTTTCATAAATAAGATTATGAAGATCAGTAATACTTTAATTTGTGTATACATGTATGGTATGCTTCATGACCCTGCGCTTTTGAAGTAGAGTGATGAACTGGTATTTTGTACAGGAGAGGCAAATCATAAGCATATTTTCTAAATACTTAGAACTGGGAAAATGTATCAGAAGAAATACTTGCCTTGTCTTTTTACCCTCTTTGCTTAAACATCCTCTGCTGATGTTAAAGACGAGAAACTGGTCTGATGGATTGGTGCAGGCAGTGTTTGATGGACAACTGGGTTTTCCATAATTATCTCAAAACATCTCAACATTCAGAAGCTTGGTCTGATAAGGAGAAGGAAAGAGTATTTGTCGTGGATTATGATCATACAAGTATTAGCTTTGGTTAGCATTGAAATTATTTCAACACGATAGTGTTGAAGGGCATTGGACCTGACATGAGCATATTTTATTCCAGCACTGTGTAGAAATGGCTGTGACAGTTATTGTAAAGTTGCTTCACAAAGAGTTCTCAACAAAGATCCTCTGTATCATGCTGAGCCAAACTTTGAGTGCACTGTACAGAGATGACAGCCTAAGCAGGGAAGCTGGACTGGTTTGTTCCCTTGCCATCCTTGCAAATGTTTTCCTGAGAAGGACATCTGGAGTACTCTTTTGAGTCAGTTAACAGTTGACCGTCTTTGGCTTACTGGGAAGAAATTTCCCTTGGCCATTTGTAGACGGTATGGCTGGAACAGAGGACTTTGTCCACAGAAGCTCCAGGTGCTCTGCTGATTACAGTTGTGTAAGGTAGAAAATTAGCTAGTTAGCTCAGCAGAACTAGTGCTTGAGGAGGGAATGCAGTAACTTAGTCTCTCTTGTCTTTTCTTCTACAATGTCTGTGCCATCAAATACTGCCTTTGATGGCGTTCTAAATGCATCAGTCTCATATGGACCTTGGTTTCAAGCCAATAGGGGAGATTTTTAGGATGCTTAATGAGGATAACTTTTGAACAAGGCTTTGTTCTACCAAACAGTACCTTGTTTTCGTCATCTACTCTTGTTTTCTGTCAAGCGCAGGGGATATAGGCAGTTGTGGTTTTGCCTCTTTGAATACAGAACTGGTAGGTGTTTTAATCTGGTGTGCTCAAGAGAAATGAAGCTTCTCTCAGGACTTTTGTCTGAACTCAAGAGCTCTTGCTCTTGTGCTTACAGAGTGTTGTACAGGCACATCTCCAGTCTCCCTCCCTCCATAAAGTAAAGGCTATGTATTTCCTCTGTCTTCCTGACAAGCATTTTGCAAGTAAGTCTTCTTCCAAAGAAAACAGGCTCCTTGTTTTGCTGTTAGCAATATCTGCCTTTGAGGAGAACCCGAAGTCTGAGAAGTATAAAATCCGATAGTAAATCTCCAACCATTTATCGGTATTGTAGATGTTGACTGGTTTATACCCTCAGCCTTCTGATCATTCAGTTGTACTTTTTGGAGCTGTGTGTAGAACTTTCGGCAGCTGCCCACTGAACTGCGTATTTCCCGAGGCTTGCTGTGCTGTTGGGATAGGTCAGTGCACTTTTCCAACAGCTGGTGGCATTGCCCCCTCCTGTCTGGCATGGGGTTTTCCATAGTACTGAAAAATGAGTTTCACATCTGAAACCAGTTTTCAGGATCTCAAATCTTACTCCTGTGCCAGCCAGCTCTTTGCTTGCAGTTATTCATGACACAGGGCAAGGTTTAAAATCCAAATGACAAGGCTGTAACTGTTCAAAAGCTGTTTCAAGATGTTTGCACGGACAGTGGCTTAATCAGACAAGACACTACAGTGATGCTTATGCGGGAATTGGAATACATTTTCATTTAGTTGGCAATCTGCGTCCAGGCATTTGTATTTTAAGTACCATGAAACAGTTTGATTTATTCTTTGCTTGGTTTAGGGTTTGTTATTTTGTTGGGTGTTTTTGGTTTGTGGGGTTATTTTTTCTCCTGAGCTGTAGATTCAATTGTTAGTCTGGCTCCTAATACATAATTATAGTTATTTTTCACCAGACATAGCACACTGAAATCTGTGCAGACTCCTTTCAGTGAGATTGGCAGGCTTTTAAAAAAAATATCTTTTTTATTCTCTTGATGCCATTATTTTTTTCATAAACTTATGTGCTTTAAGAATTTAACCCATTGAGAGGAGGCAGTTGGTGATATGTCATAGCTTTGAATCTTATGCCTGTCCAGGTGGTTCGGTTTTCATTTTTAGTGTACCTTTGTTTTAATGATGCAAGGATTTTCCTGTGAATTAAAATGCCATGTAAGTAAATGCTATAAAAATCCCACAACATACATAGTGTTTTCAGACAGTATGTAAAAGATACAAGCTGATAAAATGTTAGTTGGTTGAATACAGGGATGTGTTTTACAGAACTTGTGAAAGTATATTAGCCATCCGGGTTATAATCAGTGTATTTCCTAGTGACTTTTTTCCACAGCCATTTTTTTTCTCTTCTTCACAATTTCTGTATTGTTTGCTGCATATTGTTTAGTAATTTGGCGTTTTGATATTACCACTTTGGGCATGACAGTATAAATGTATTGTTAATAACTTTACCACGTCAAGTGTGGCTACAAGTGCTTGATGCTTGGGAGTAGTCTCTGTCTGTCCTCTAAGGCTGATGGGGACCGGATGCCTGCTGTTCTTTGGACATATCACAGATCTAATTGTAAATCAGCCTAAAAAGGGGAAATTTACTGAGGCGTATCTAGGTCTGTTTGGTTTGTTCTGTTGGGATAATCAATCAGGACTGACGACGGAGGTGGGTAGAGATATGGAGGGGGGCAAAGGGTGGACGATGAGTACAAGGTCTGTTTGCCGGAACAGAAGGTGGAATAGTAATTTATTATCTGACATACTTTGAAAACAGATGGAAAATACTGTGCTTATAAATTTGCAAGGGAAAGAATTTGGGAAGCAGGCTTTGTATATGTCCTTCCTCCCCTGTTTTGCGTGCTTAGAAAAACAGAACAGTAAAGTCCTTCCTTCTTGTTGGAAGCAAACTTGTGTGGTGATGGGCTGAGACCTGCCGTTGAGATGGATAGGGTGTATAAAAAGTTCCCAAACAATCCAACCTGAATGTGTTAGAGGTTGAAAAGAAATGGGAATAAAATAAGAATGACCGAGAAGCACAATGAGTTCTGTGAGTTATGCGTAGTTCTCATAGTACAATTTGTGTTTTTTATGTGACATAGGGCAGTAGCAAGGAACTCTGTACTGGAGATAATTATTTCATGAAGAAAGAGAAGTTGTTCAAGGTTAAAAATGCCTAGTATTTTAAAATAAATTAACAGTGGAAGAAGTGGCATGTGAATCAGTAGGCAGTGTATGTGCCCATTTACAGTAGTGGCATGCTTGTGTGCTGTGGTTTGATTTTACTTGTTTGTGGCTTTTTTCAAGCTGGCCATTAATTTTGACTCGATTCTTGTGTTATTTTCATCATTGCGTTTTACTTTTGTGACAACATGGAAGTTTCCTGCTTTTTCCTGTTTTTTCCATTACTAAGTGTAAATGACAGAGGTCATTCTCATCCTCTGCAAATGAAAAGAAGCCGACAGTGGATTTACCATTGTTGGTGTAGCAGTGTGGTCTGCTATAGATGGAGTGCAGCTCGCAGTATTTGTGCACTATGAATTTGTTTCTTGTGGCAAGTAAGTGCCCTCTGGGTGTCTGTGATCAGACATTACGCAAGTTTCTAAAGGCCACAGAAACAGCAGTAAGTGTTTATGATTGAAGTTAGTTACTCTGCCTACATCAGCTAGTGGCTTTTACCACTGCAGAATCAGGGAAGAGTGGTGAAAACCTTCAGAAGACCATTTAAAGAGTGGAATCAGACAGAGGGTTATTTAACCTAAGTACTCCAAATACTCTGTGAGGACATCTGTCCCATTCCATTGTCTGGGAAGTCTGGGGACTCTTGGCCCATAGCAAGCTGCTGTGTTAGGTGACGGGAATACTTTCCTAAACGTACAACTTGGCAGAGTGGTCCGTTGGAGCACCAGGTCACAAGATTGTGTAGCTATGAAGGAGATAGTATCGAGAATCTCCTGATACCTGGGCATGTGGAATTGCTTCGGAAATATGTTTGACTTTGAGATTTCAGTTTACAGCTCTGGAGGCAACTCCAGTTACTGTTCGTTCAGCTTGGGTTTTCCTTCTAATTAAACTATAAAGAAGCATGACATGAATGTTAACAATAGGTGAAGCAGAAAAATCACATCTTCATGCATTTGTAATGCATTTTTGTTTTAATGGGAGGTTTTGATATCAACCACTTGTACTCCGTCATTCTTGTTTATAGTATATTTTCATCATTTGAGTGTTAATTTTAATCTCTGAAGCTCGGACTTGCTCTTTCTGTTTTCTGTCGTAAGAGGTCACATTTCCTTTTAAATGCTTTCCTATATTTTTTCCTCTTTTTGCATGGAGGAAACAGAAAAGGAGAAAGATGACAATGCAGTGATTTCCAATTTAAAGCTAAGCAGGTCCTATGTGAGCCTTGTCTAATTCATTATAGATTACTGCTTTAGAATTAGAAAATTGTGTTATAAATCATGATGTCATTTCCAATTAATCAAATGCAGACATAAGCTTACACGTTCCCTTGAGCGCTTGCCCATTATGAACAGCTGCATCATGTGCTTTGATGCCTTGGAGAGACAGCGGGATCACTGTTCTAACTTCAAACTGCTTTTCCTTGCTGCGTTCTTTGTTTAGTGTTAAGTTTATGATACTGCGTAAGATGCAAGGGGGAACATTTGATAAAAATCTTTAGCAAGAAATTGCTTAGAAATTCTATCTTTAAACTTCAGTACTGTCAGAATTTTAGCAGAGATGCATTTTTAAAGCAGCAGGCTTCTAATTGTAACAAATGAGAATGAAGGGAAAAGCTGCCCTTCTTGAAGGGAGAAGAAATCCAGCTTAATTCAGAGGAAAGCCTACTTAAGTCTAGTAAATAAACTTCCCACTATGGAACCTGAAGTCTGCAACCAGATTTTTGTCTTGTCTAACTTGCACTTACGGAAGCTTTACTAAAGGACGTATTTTCTTGAAAGTGCACAGATGATATGAAATGAACATTAAAACACTGTTCAGTACAGATGCCCTTTTACAGAACTGACATTTCTTGTGCAAGCAAAACTATCATATGCCGCCAAAGAACAGAAAAACGGAAATAATTAGATGCCAGCAGCACAAGCTGTATAGCGATCCATTCAGCTGTCTATCCACAAAGCACTTCCAGAAAAAGTTAGAGCCAAGACTTAACTTGGCAGCAGTTGCTTGATTTTTTTTTTAAAATTCATTTATATTATCATCTCCTGTAGAAAACTCTTGACTAAATTTCCTCGGTTTAAAACTTGTCAAAAGTACACACTCAAGATGTTTTCCATTTGATGTGAATGGCTTAAAAACATGCGAGTTCTCAATAGTGGGTGAGATGTTGTCAGTGCTGTGATTTTCCTAACAATGGGAGGATACTAGATTTTTCCGTGAGTGGGAAAGCTAGTCCTAGTATGTTTTTATTGAAAAATCAGTCCAAATTATGTACTTGAAGGGGTTGGGAAAGCACAGTTTTCTAAACTTTCATTTTTCTTCTGAAATAACTGACAAAAGTTGATGGCTTTGCTCTAATGACTATAATGGGGAGGCAAGTGAGTCCACTGTAGTGGGGATACCCCTTCCAGTCCCCCTGTGATTCTGGGAAGGACTGCTGCAGCATTTTGGTTTTACAGCCTGCTTCCAGGAAGGTTGCAGAGGTCTCCTGTGACAATACAGAGACTTAGATTCTTGTAATTGGAGGAACAGCTGATTTTATCCAGTTTTATCTGCTGAAAGGCACGTTCCCGAGTGATTAGACAGCCATGCAAGTTTATGTTGCTGGAAGCACTATTTTCTCTATTGTGTGGCTGGCTGTTGTGTGCAGCCTCAAGGGGACAGCACCATCCTGGAAGGAGTTACTGGGTTGCAAGATGTGGAGGAGTCTGCATAGCTTTTCTTGATGTCTGAAGTTTACCGGAGACAAATGTGCAAATTGTCATTTTAAATGGGATTTTGATGGGTTTAGAAACAAAATAACTGTTGACCTTTGGAAGAAGGAAAGATTCTGTTTAAGGAATAGTATTTGTTTATTCTCATTGGAATAATTCAAGTGTTTTATTTTCAGATTTAATTGCTTTAGATACTGCCCTGTGTATCTGTATGGAATACTCAGAGTTTGTATTGTATTTAAAACATCTTTTTTTCTGTGCCTCTTGTGTTTACAGTTGCTTTTATTGCTTTTACTTAATTCAGTATAATGCAAAAGGTATTTTCTTTATTATTAATGAATATAGTATCATTAGTTCAGCATGTCATAGGGATAGATGTTGAAGGCAGTTCACCACATTGATGGTATTGTCACCGAGACCTGTCATTATCTCACTGTCTCAGTCTTTAGGAAGAACAGATTGTATTATTTCTGCGTGAAACGTATTATAATTCTCAAGTCGTTAATACTAATCTGTATGTAGTTTCTCTCTTTAATAATTGTTGCTGAACAAAATGTTGTGAATTCTTTGCACATCTGCTTGGAAGGAAACTCATTTGAGTACTTAGGGGGTGGAGTTCATAGACTTGTAACTAGCAGCAGTATTGTGACTGTGACTCTAATGAAGGTGGCAGTGTAATACAAAGAAAAACCCTATTTCTTTGTTGTTCATCCTCAATCAAAGCTTCTATAGCTTTGTGAAGATTTGGCTAGAAGTCTGTGCTTCATGATGCCACAGAATGAACAAGAGCGCTATTCATTATTAGAATTTTCTTACAGAAACAAAGGGAATATTTATTACAGAAACAATTTTGAAAATAAATGGGTCCCAAAACATACTTGAGATGTTTGACTTTTCCTTGATTTCCTTGTCCTGGTTTTTAAATGATATAGACTGTCTCTTTTTTGGTTGCTCCCAAAATATGCATTTAAAGAAGGTAATGTCTCTGTATATGAAGTGTTTTGCTGTTGCATAAAAGATCGGAAATGTGTTATTGAAGTCAGTGGCTGTGTTGGCTTAGCTCTTCTGCATTGACAGTAAGGGAGCAGAGTGGTGAGGAAATGTAGGTGGTAAGGATGGCTTTGTTTGTGTGTGCAAGTTGTTGGTTGGTTGGTTTTTTGTTTGTTTTATTTTGTTTGTTGTTATTTTTTCCTGGGACTTGTCACAGTTTCTGTTGCTAAAAATCTCTGGCACTAGTGTCTTTTTGTGTCTTTGAAAGGAACGTAGCTCCCAGAAAGTATAAGAGGACAGTGCTTGGAAAGCTGCGTACAGTACCCTATGGCATTCTTTGTGTACATGAAAGAAGCGTAACATGAGGTTGGCTTTTTTACCTTTAAAGAAGCCTGGGAAGCAGTTTGTCCCCAGGGACTCTTGCAAACCTGCCATTGCAGCCATCAAGAACAGTTTTGCTTGTGAGCTCACTTTGCTGGTGAATGGGAGTCTTGTCTTGTAGGCAAAACCAGTCTTTGTTTTACACTGTTGAGATCATTCAGATGCGTGTGTTTTGTGTTCGAGCTGATAAAACTTGTAGTACTCCTGCAGTAAACAAAGGTACCTTATCTGCTGAATATTGAATGATCTGAAGTTGTTAAAGGCTCTGAACAAGAAAAGCAGTGAAGATGTAAGTTAGCTGTTCTTTAAGGCACATGAAGGAGCAGCCCAGTTAGAGCTATGAGGAACAAAACTAGGGGTTTTGCAGCGTATGCACAGCTGTTAGAAATTACCCATCTTCTGCTAATTGTGTTTCTATTGAAATGGTAAAAAAACTGTGCTTTCCTGTCTAAGTTTGATTAGTGTGACAGTCCTGCCTGATAGCTGCCTCAATGTATAGCCGCTTAATTGTAGTATTATGGGCTTGTCTGTGAAAAATCTGCTTTCTGAAATTATTCTTTTTAAATGGGACTCGTTGGAAAACAAACATAACTATATGGTATTATTAAAGATAATATGGAAAAAAATTCCCTAACAGCAATGCAAAGCTACTTTAGGTTTTAACAACTCTAAACACAGATAGAAAATACGCCTGTGGTAAGAACATGTGTGAGCTTGTCGAAGGTGCGTTGTTTTTTTTTTTCAATTTTTTTTTTTCAAAGCAGCAACAAAATGTGCTCTGCCACGCTCTGTTGCTGCCTGTTTGTCATCGATGCAGATGAAGATCTCTTACCATATTTAGCTGTCTGGTAAATACATGGAAAACACATGATTGTCAAGAGCTGAGCCCTGCAGACAGTGTTGGCCCTTACAGCGTGCAGGCAATTGAATGTAGTCAGTCTCTTTTTGTTGTTTCTTTTTTGTGTAGAAAGTGACAGGTAGCAAGCTAGTTTTGCAGATGAGCAGAGAATCCTCTTGGGAGGTCTTGATGTGGATCATTTGTAGGATCAGGCAGAATCAGATTTTATCAGCAAGTGAAAGCAAATGCCCAGGTAGTATTGCTCGTGTACCACATTTTTCCTTCTCACTTCGTTTTATTGCAGCCCATTTTTTTTCCTTAGTATTTCATCCTTTATTTGTTCCCATTCAAAATAATTAAGGAATGAAACATATGATTGACTGTAATTATCTTGTACATTAGAGAGGAAAAAAATTATACTATTTGTCTGGTTTGTTTGGTGTTTGAGTTTGCTGAATTGATGAAAAGTACCTACTTCATGGTACATTCATTTCTGAAGTTTTTTCAAGAGATTCTGGTGTGACACAGTGAACAAAAGATTAATTTAATTTATCATTGCATTTTTTTCCTCTCTCTTTCATTCCTGTAATATTCCTGGCTGGCTTGATGCATATGTGAATGTTTTTTGTGGTGGCACTTCAATTTTACAATTGTGTATTACAGCAGATAACAGTGTGTCTCCCCTTCCCTGTGGTAGAGACAGATTTCAGAATAATACAGAAGTACCTTTGGCTATGAAGTAAACTGCTGCTTTCCTCTAGGGAAAGGCTCTTGGTATTTGCAGCCAAGAATTTTCTAAAACACGTGATCACTTTCAATAAACAGCATCAGTACTTGCTTTAAAATTTTCATATTACTCTCTGCTGCTAATACAGTGACTGATTTGTATGGGGCATTCGGAGGTGATTAAAAAAAGCTAGGTAGAATCTGAACTTAATATGTATTTTGTACTGCATAATTTTCATTAAAATGCTACCCAAGAAAAATTGGAAATCCAGAGACTGTGAAGTCTGGATTCAAGTTCTTTTTCCATGGAGTGATAGGAAAAATGAGATGTTTTGTTGTTGTTAGAGAACACTCCTGTAGATCTGACTTAGTAGGTACTTTATTAGATTGTAATCAGTAAATTTATGTAAAACATTTCATAAGTACATATGGCCTGCTAATCAGTACTCTTCTGTTCACTACCCTAAGTTGATACATAGGATAGCAAGGTTATCACGTAGGCTTACTATACAGATCTATATGTTGCATGCGTGCAGAGAAATGTCACCAGCCCATCAATGCCTGCTGTCACGTGGGGATCTCTCAGCCTCAAGGGGAACCTGCAGAGGCGTCCCTGCTGCAGGAGAGATGATCACCTGTACCTTGCTGATTCTCTCCCCAGTCCCACAGGGTGGGAGAGCAAGCAGCTGTCATGGGAAGTAGCTGAGCCCTGAAAATAAGGCTGAAATTTTTTCTAATCCTGTTTTGCCTTGTGGCAAAATCTATTCCTGCGTCTGTTGGTTTTTAACAGTGCTGGCACACAGCCCTATGAATGGCTGCTTCTAAATTTCTATAAATGCCTAGTGACTTTGATGCAAATAAGCGTTATTTTTATTGATGACCTGTCAGAAAGGCAGCAAGATTTGCTTCTTGTGTGTTCATTTCCATAATCCATGTCAGCATATGGAGAAATACATGAAAGCTGAGGGACATGGCATTCTTTGTGTCACTGTTGTATGTTTCCTGGTTTTGTTAATAATTACAATTACTTGTATGATGCTGACCTCCAGTATCTGGCAAGACCCATTGAACTTGTCGCGAACTTAAAGAAGATGTAAAAATAGCAAGCCAAGCTAAACAGTCACAGGAGAAACACAAAGATGTTCAGCGTTTTGCCCAACGTAAAGCAGAATGTCAGTGGTACAGTTAAGAATGGCTTCATAGTTTCAGTAATCCAGGCTAGATAAACATACTCTATCTGTTTTGTACTGTGTTACCCTACAAACAGTCTTCATACTGTCTTCAGATACTGTGATCTGAGAAGGATGGTTAGGTTCAATGTTTGTTCTTTAAATGTAAAATGCCACTGTTCAGTATAGGTAAAGAGAACATGTTAAAGTACTGGACATACAGTGTTTACAGGTTGGTGTATATTCATAGTGCAATCCCCAGGCAGAGCACCTGCATTTAGAAAAGAGATACTTCAACTTCCTGCATTTAAACAGATGTATATCTTCACTGTCTATTGTTTTAAAGACAGATTTTGCTCTTTCAAAGAAATCTGTCTTTAACATACAGCAATTACTTAAATGATGGCCTTCCTACAGACTGGTTATGTTTGTTTGGGAATCAGGCAGAGTAAAGAGGCAGCTGTTTGCTTTTTTCTTCACTTTCAGGTTTGTATTGTTGGGTCAGATCTTACTAGTTAGATAAAGTAGTCCAAGACTTACTTCTGTTACATGATGGAATTTGGCAAAATATGTCAGAAATTAGAGGAGGTGCAATATGATTCTGATTTGCCTTGAACTCTGTGCTGGCCTGACTGTGTTCGATCTGTCAGTCACCTTTTGTTTCTTTTGGAATTGTATTTACTCTTACAGTGGGAAGTCCAGGTCTTCCCATCATGTCTTGTTCCTTTGCACTTACAGACAACTAATAATGCAAGTCTTAAAAATTCAGTGCACTATGGCTGCATGTCTGAGTGTTTGCTTGTATAGAAACTGCCACCTCTGCTCACATTCATTAGAGAAGCTTATTTCATTCCTTCTATTTCAGACTGTCTCTAGCTTTGTGCAGTTTGCCACTTGTGAAATGATGCCATTGAGAAGATTAGTTTCTGTAACTGCATATTGCTTTTCATTAAAATTTCATGGGGCTTTTATTTAATATGCATTCTGGCCTTGTTTATATGGGACCTGTTGAAAGTCAAGTGGATTAGACCATTTAAGCCGTGTAAAATCCATTCCCTGTGGACTTCTGAAAGACTGTCCCCTACTGTATGTCTGGTTTTAGTTGTGTTTTTTTTCCAGCTGTCTTTCTAGCTAGCTGTTCATCCCTTTGAATGCTTATAAGGAAAAAGATTTTTTCGTTTTCTGCAAAATAAATTAGCACTGTTTAATTCCATGATAACAAACTTGTTCCAGATACACTCAACAGATGAGTTCCAATTTCGCTTCTTACTGAAAGTGCAGGTTTGGTTCTGAAATTAAGCCAGTTCTAGTTCTCTTGTTTACAAGAGTTGGCTGCCTTTAACACTTCATAGCTTTTTATGTGACTTGGGATAGGTGTTTGTTAGTTTTGAGACACATACGTTTCATTGTTTGTCCACTGTGTTAGAGCCAAGCATGGTGGGTCTTTATAAGCAAGAATCTGTGTTCTGCAGATCGGTTCTGACTGTTCATTGATAACACTGTTTGTTCTGATTTTATTGTTTAAGTAAGCTGGCCCTTCATTTCTCATTCTTTTCTATTTCTGTCAAATCAGTAAATTTACAGTAAGTTAATGCTCGGATTTTAGTTCTTGCTCTTTTTAAGGGTTTAGTGGTGCTTATTCACACGTAGTACAGAGGCCCATGACTTCATGGCACTGAATTTGCCTCTGGTAAAAATTTGACCAGCTATGGGTTCCACAAGTTTGCAATGCCTTATTAGGAGGACA
Organism: Mesitornis unicolor; assembly: GCF_000695765.1. Classification (NCBI taxonomy): domain Eukaryota; kingdom Metazoa; phylum Chordata; class Aves; order Mesitornithiformes; family Mesitornithidae; genus Mesitornis; species Mesitornis unicolor. Next base: position 91,977 of record NW_010171134.1, on the reverse strand, counting down.
GCAGATTGTTATTTTGTAATACAGGTGAGAAATGATTCTGCATACGTTGAACTATGTTACAATGCAAAGCAGTCTTCATCTGTCTGTTCTAAGTAAAAACTGTTAATATTCTTTGCAACCTTAGATAGGGACTGTAGCTAGCTGCATGATGTCACATAAACCGAGCACTGTTTATTATAACTACATTTAATGTATATTGTTGGTATTTCCAAATTAAGCTTTTCATTATGATTCTTTATTCTGAGTTAACATCTTCAAAGGCTAATTTGATCATGAAAGTCTAGTCATTATTATGAAATGTAGTTGTTGATAGTTCACAAATGTCATGACTCACTCTTTATTACGTCTCCTGCTCTAGCTTGGATTAAATTTGACATAACTGATCATAAACAAGGGAAGAACGATGAATATGGAAGCGGCCTTTCCTTGGGATTGATTGGTTTTGACTTTCAGTAAGGAAGCATACAATCCTTAGTTCCACATTTGGAGATATGAGGCCACTTAGCTGTCAAGTTTTATTGGCTAAATGTATGAGTGAATCTCAGTAATAACAGCAGCAGGTATTATGTCCTCTTCCATAATAAGGGCCTTGCTCTCTAATTGTTTAGATGGAGATATGCAGTCTGTGCAATCTGTCAACGACTTGATACTGATCTGAACTCTGTGTTTTATTTGGTATCTTGAAAACTGACAAATGGAAAAGAATGTGCAAAGCAGATTGAAAGAAGGACAACCACCAGTTAATTTGCGTGTCTTTTTTTACCGACCCTGTACTGGTACCCTGACGATTAACTTGTTAAAACAGGCCCTGCATACATCTGAGGTGCTTATGAAAACCTTAGATGCACTTTTACCCCTGCACCACTGTGTTGTTTCTGATCTTTGGGCAAGCAGAGAAATAGTGGAAATTCAGAAGGATGCTACTTGTCATGTGCAGATACTGCCCTTTAATGGAGCAAACGTTTGTTTAACTTGATGGTACGTGCCTTAGGGCTTGACGGTGGAATTCATTCCTGAAGCAGCGGGCAGTTAAAGGCAGTAGCTTAAGGGCTAAAGGTTTCCTAGAGGCTAACAGTTCACAGTTGGGAAAGCATTGCTGTATCAAAGAGCTAACACCAGCATTTAGCAGCATATCTGATAAAGGCTGAAGGGTAGCTGAGAATATCCTTATTGTCTGACTGGCAACCTGACATGTCTGCTAACGAACAATCTAATGAGTGTATGACACCTGATGATAAAATGTTGGAGTGTTGACTACCATCTAAGCATGCTCTCTTTTCCCTTGGGAAGAAGTTCAGAGGATGTGCCTATGGAATACAAGTTCAGTTACTTCAGTCCCACATGATTTATTGACCGGTCACATCACGTGTTGATAACTGTTCCGTTTGTAACGCATAACAAAGCAGGATCATCTTGGGAGGGTGTAATTAGTACGGAGTTCAGTTTTAGGAGAGTGCTGCAGTCATTTTGAAGGTCTGATGCAAGACACCAGGATGTTGTGTCAGAGAACAGGGCAGTTAATTTCTTATTAGAAATGTTCCCATTCCCACACAAATATTCACTTTTAGGGAATAAGAGAGGAAAAAAGCTATCAGATGTGAAACTTTTTGGAATAGTGCAGTCGAGACCATACATGTTGCTGTCTTTGTCAGAATTTTTGACAGAAGTAAAGCACATATCAATTCTGCATAATGTATAATCATTGTGCAGGAGATTGTTTTCCCCTCTTAAACGCTTGCATTAATTGGCTGTAAGTGTACGCCATTTATTTTAATGGTCTATCCACTTATTTCTGATGTGGAATTTTGCTGTGGGGCTTGAGATAGTTTTTGGTTGGTTTGGTTTTTTTCAGCTCCACTCTAATGCCCCTGGCTTTTTTGCTGTTGTGATCTGAAAGCTTTTTTTCAAGACTATTTCAGTGGTTGTGGTTCCATGGAGAATACAGCACTAATCTTGGGGAAATTCCAGCTGTGGTGCTTGGCTCAGCTTTTGGCCACGTATGACCTTTCAGGACATTCTCAATTAAGTAATGGGAAGCTTATGATCAAGTGTCAAGAGGTAAGTCATTTTCAACAACAGGACTGTCTGAGGATCTTTAGTAGCATCCCCCAATTTACCCCAGACATTCACATGGAAATTTCTAGCATAGTCTTACTAAGAGCAACAGTTTGTATGCAGGACAAGACCTGTACTGCTATAAAATCCACTGTAAAATACCAGTTCTGAGACGCAGGGTGGGAGTAGGCAATAATGGGCATCTGAAGGTATTACAGAAGTGACATATGCAACCATGGTCTTTAATTATGAGATTCATGTGGTGGAATAGCGTGGCAGGGGTTTTTAACTGTATTGATCTGTATCAGTGGTGATCATAAGATCTGGAGTGTTAATAAGGACCGAATTCTGGTTTGTGCTTTTCCTCTACTTCTGTGTTCTTGTGACTTCAAAGGTGTAACAGAGCTCTTTCGAGGAGCTCTTTGCTACTGAAATAGTGCAAATAAAATGGTTACTTGTGTGTGCTAGTAGGCTGTCAGCTCTATCTGTGCTTGATTTTCAGCTTCTTTACCCTCTGAAAGGTGATAAAATAAGGAAAAAAAATTCTAGAGGCATTTTCCTTTCTAAACCTCCTTTCTCTAGGCTTCTGAAATGTATTTATGCACGGGCCTCCATTGTAACAAAGGACTCTTTGAGGGCCCTATGGTAGTCTAACATTCCCTTCTTTCACATGAAATTAAGGGCTGTGATTTACTGCAGTGACCTGAGTGTCTGAGTGCTCTCATTTACAGCTAGCTTTTTTTTTTTCCCTTCACACAAACCCCTATAAGCCTTTATCTTTTTTTCATGAGGACACTTTTGGGTTAACCACAGAAGAAACCCTGCAATGCAGGTGATGCCTAAAAGCACCGAGTGTAGTACAAGATCTAGCTTATTCTGTGGGACTGCTGAACACATACTGAATCCTGTTGGACTCCTTGCGGGAAAATCTTTTTATAGGGGGATTTGGCAGGAAGCTTGTATCATATCGCACAATGTGGGGCTTCTTCCACTTTCATCACTCCCTCTGCTGCTGCCTCCTCCTCTCAGAATGTTTCTCCATCAGATCGTTGCTGTGGAAAGCCCAGGAATCTTTTTCACACGAAGCATGGTATTACATCTCATTGTAAGGACAGTGAGGCAGTTAGGGCTGCACAGCCTTCCCTGTCCCTCTGAGCTTATTCTCTTGGAAGTATTTCAAGACCAGAGCGCAAGTTGGACTGTACAAGGTTCTCACTCACAAACTCCCTCAGGAGGTGTGTGATGGTTGCCATAAGCTACTACGCTGTCATGGATGATATCCGTGTTCATGACGAGTACTGCTGAAAACGTCACAGATTTCCAGCAGGGTTTCCTAAGCATTGGTGGTGATAGGAGGATGATACAACTCAGACTACTCCCTGCTATGGTCTCTGGAACTCTCTTCCTATTTTGGAGTTTCCTTTCTTCTTTTTTGTCCCTTCCTTTTCCTTCTGTGTGATCTGTCTTTTCTCTGCCAAGTGGTATCATTTGTGGTGGAGGAAGACTGGGCTGGCTACCAGTCTCCAGTGAGAATTCAACAGAAGATTCCAGTTAGACCTTGTTTAATTGGTGGCTGTCTTTACTGATGAGTCTTTTTCTGAGAAATTGTGTAGGTGCCTCTCATGGAAGCTGTTTTACTGCAGAAAGTGTACAACTCCATCTTGGTGAAGTAAAGCACCTCGCACAATAAAGGAAGTGCTGCCTAAAAAAACCCCCCGAAGCTTGAGTGGGGAAGAAGCAATTGATTACTTTTCTTTCCTTTAATCGTGATCAGGTTTGCAATGGATCCAGCTCCCAACCTTGACCTCTGCATTATTTTCCTGAAATTTTAGCCAGTCTTTAATTAGATTAGCTTCAAAATAGAAGATGAAAATGCATTGGTTTTTTTGCAGAACACTGTTGTAAGACATGGTGTGGTAGTACAGCACAGAGACAACACAGAGGGTCTGACTGAAAGTGTCTTTCTGGCTTGTTCCTATTTACTATGTTTGGTGTACATTATAAATGTACAGAAAAGTAATGGAATGACTCTTGGCAATGTAATTCTTTTGCTTAGTGGTCTGTGATGTTTGCCATTGTTTTACAAAGTTTTTCCAGTCAAATCTTTTCGTGTGATGCTGCCTTCAATGCTGCATTACGGTTGCATTGCTTTGTCACCTTCTGTCTCTTTCTTCCTCTTATTATCTGTCCTTGTCTGTCTTATCCTTCACTTGCCCAGAAACAAAACATCCTTTGTGGCTGTAAACTCAACATGCCAGATAGTTTGAATAACTGTAGCGCTCCAAGAGCGAATGTAAAACATAAAAGCGTCAGTAAATTCCTTTTAATGCCATCCTATAACAACAAGAATTCCGGGTTTAATAATTGGGGCAGTAGAATGGTTGACCTTGTTGTTTGATGCAACCATTAGCTTGCTTGGTTTGGTTCAAAGTCTACTTACATTCTGTGTTTAACTTTGCAGCCAGTAATTTGGTGTTAATGATGCTGCATTCATTAACATTCCAATAAGACCTCTTTTCTTTTTCATGCTTTTCTTCATAGGACAGATAATTCAGTTACCTGAGTCTCTGGCTTAATATATGCTTGCATGGAGCATGGGTTGTTTTACTGCCTTTGTTGTGTGCTGTGAAGGGAAGGGCGCCGAAAGCGAATTGGTTACTCATTTCTGGGGCTGCAGTGAGCGTTAACACTTCTGTCACACGCACAGGTGAAGAAATAATTTCATGTTATAACATTAAGAGTGCTAGTTAGCATTGTCCTTAAGAAGATACTGTGAAGATTTTTATTATTTTCAGATGTATTTCCAGTTGTAAGCTGAGGCTCCAGTAAAGCTTTGTTTTATACCCAAAATAATATTGGGGCAGAGGAAGACAGCATGCCAAGGCTCCAAGGGTTTAGGTTAGTAGTTTACTTATATGGAAAACATACTACATAACAAGATGTATGGATCAAAAGTCTGTTAAGATTGATTTGGTCTTAGGATCAAAATCGATTCTCTTATCAAGGAAACTGGGACCCTGCTGGCATTGGTCATGCTGCTTTTAGAGACTTGCTGTGCCCCTGACTAAGCATGGCTACCTAGACACCAGCTGGCTGAGCTGCCAGACAAAGCCTGCTGACATGCAAATGTAGATCAGGTATTATCTAGCTCCTCCTTCTAGTTCTCACTTGGGTGTGCTAGAGATGTCTGTATGAAAATCTGAGCTAGCAGCTGTCTTTAGGGATCTCAGATAAGTGTATAAAGTGCTGTTGCTATTGTTTGAAAGTCAGCTTCTGCTCCTGCCTGTGTCCCTGAGCTGATCTGTGGTGTCAGAAAAGCTGACTGCGTCTATTTACTATCTCAGATCATTCAGTCTTTAGGATGTTTTTCTGTATGTGTCATTTGTAGGGAGACTTGCAACCCTACTGCTGAATAAGTAATAATAAGTAAGTCTAAGAGCATAGCCTGGAAAAAACCCCTTGTACATTCAAATCGAGGCTCTGTGCAATTGCGAGCTGGCAAAGAGCAAATCTGTGATGAGAATTAGGCGTTCCTGTGAAGTTTGGTTCCTAGCATCTTGTTTGTGCCCAGGACAACAAAGAGCTATTGGCTAAAAAGTTTTGTTGCATGCTGAAGGCTTATTGAGGTTGAACAGGCAGTTTTACAGAAACTTGCTAAGCTTTTGCTTTGAGGTTCCTTTGTTTCCAGTTTTTGACAAAAATCTGCTCTGGCATTGTTGGAGTCACCATGTCCAAGATAAGGCCACTGCAGAGAGGACTTGCTGATGAATTTTAAGTGCCTGTTCCTTTTGGTGAAAACCACTCCAGCTTTACTTCATGCTCTGGAAACTTCTGGTTTGGGTATAGGATTCTTATTGGATTGGCCCAAGAAGAACAGAAGCAATTTAGGATTAGTGGATGAGTTTTTCTTTCCCATCAAATGACTCTTGGATTAGAAATATTTATTATTTCGCTTCTCTGGTCAGCATTGTCCTTCATGCTTCTTGCAGACGGTACTAGCTGCTTTTCCCTGTGACTTCTGGGGAGGGGAGAGTCATCTGGCACACGTTCATAGCATTTCTTTGTGGAATACAGAAATACATTGTGGCTCAAAATAAACCCATCCATGGTTCTTGACACTGGAAGAAAGCTTTCCAGGCCCACTATGGTCTTCATTACAGCAAAGAAAGCAGTTGTTAGTGGCAGGAGAAATTTATTCAGGAGATTGCTATTTCTGCAATTTCAGAGCTGTGCAGCTGTGTAGGGGGACTTGATAATATACTAGCCAGGGGCCCCATCTGTTTCTAATAAGACACGTAGGGGAAAAAAATGCAAAAGTGGCAGGCAGGAGCAGTTGTGTAGTGCAGATTGGGAGGCAAGTCCCAGCAGTTGTCTGCTGCCAGTTTCCCTCTTACTGTATCTTCATAATGAGAAGTGAGTGTCTGAGGAGGGATGAGAGATACTGCACTTTTTCCTCTCCTTTTCTTTTTTTCTAAAAAAAGCTGTAACTTATTTTTTTCAATTTTTCTAGTTTTGTAATACAAAGCCCATAATGTAACTGTGATTAATTGCAGTGGAACCAGTCACAGATGGGATGAGAGGCAGTTGAGCCGGAAAGTTTGTGGACCTTGATATCTTACATTCAAATTTTAAGAAATTTTGATGGAATTGGGCTTCTCAATCCTGTTGCTTTCAGTGAGAGCAAATTAATATGACTTTGAATTGGCTTTGATGTCAGTTCTTCCTTCCACATGAAGGCATTTCGGGGCAGTGGAAAATGGGAACGTAAGGTCCTTCTTTGCCCTTCCATGGCTGTAAACCTTCTATTGTTTCACAGAGTCAAACTCTTATCTGAATTATAGTGGAAAGTATGCTTGTCCTTGACTGCAGTGATAATGCCTTGATGCGTTTGTAACGGATGGTATGTGTTTATACTTGGACTCCCAGGAGATGGATGCTTTCAAGTCTATTACCATCCTGAGCTTTGATTTTTTTTTGCTTAGAAATGCATGCCGTGAAAGGATTAGGATCTTAGTATATGAAGTGTTATATGAACGTATGATAAAAATAACGGGTGATACTTTCGGGGAACCTAATTTCTGTTTGAGCAAAAAAGGGCAGGGCTGGAATGGATTGAGAAGTGAAAAGAGAATGAGGAATGGAATGGGTGGAAACTGCCTGGAAATTGAAGAGCCTCTTTGCGTTTCCTCATTCTAGAGTGCAGAAGGGCATCCTAGCCATGTGCCTTTTCCCAAATGACATATTGGTTACGTTGTCATATTGCCATTTTGGAAAACAAATAGGCTTCTGCTGATTTCATCACTAGGGAACTTGTGTCCTAGACTCCAAGGTTTCATTGGATAAATGAAGACTAACAGGCAGAACCTTAACTGCTGAAATGGGTCACTTTGGGAGCAGAGCGTACTTCAGAAGCACTCCAGTGTCCCTTCAATAGGAGGAGCAGTCCAGGCCTTGTGCCAGATTGAAATTTCCAGGTGTAATGAAGAAATGCTGATGCGCAGAGGTGGAAACAGCTCCTCCTGGTCACATGGCAGTGACACTGAACGAAGCCCAGGAGTCCACCCAAGAAATAACTGCATATACTTTAAGTACGGCACAGCTTTACACCATGCAGATACTAAAGGAAATGCTTCACTGTCTTTACTCACAGTCTGTGTCCTATCAACTCTGATCCTAGTTTGCAAGCATGATGGTATAATTGTGAATGAGATCTATTTGTAATACAGATAGCAAGGCAGTCCAAATGCAGTTTATGTATGTTACAAATGGCTGTCCTATCAACTCTGATCCTAGTTTGCAAGCAAGTGTGATGGTATAATCGTGAATGAGATCTATTTGTAATACAGATAACAAGGCAGTCCAAATGCAGTTTATGTATGGTACGAATGGCCGACTTGTAGGTGCAAGGAGATTAGGTTTAAGTTCTTTGAAATAAGTGTGGTTCCTCTTTCTGTCATGCAGTATGTGAATAGCATAGTCTGTGAGCAGAGGGCTTCTGTGTGGGAAATGAAATGGAAGGAAGGCTGCTCCTCTTTCTGTCATGCAGTATGTGAATAGCGTAGTCTGTGAGCAGAGGGCTTGTGTGTGGGAAATGAAATGGAAGGAAGGCTGCAATTATTGTCAGAGTGACTTGTGACGTTACTCAGGTGTCTCAGTGTCTGAAGGAATTAGGGATGTGCTTGAGAAACAGCTAGCTGAGCCATCATGCACGCAAAAAAGCAGGTCTGGAAAGCACAAGCAGCCATTTGTGAAACTGATATTAAGTGTTTCACTCCGAGATGAAGTGTTTGCTTGTTCTAACGCTCAAGTGGATGTGCACTTTGTTGGGGTTTTTTTTTCCCCCTTTGGCTCAGAAGTACACAGGTAATTGCTTGATTGCAGCCTAGGAACCAAGTTACTTGTGTACATTGGATCCAGACTGGCCACAGTGAATAACGTTGTGGCTCAGCTAAGCCATTCCTGACAGATCTTGCCTTTCCTCCTCCTTAAATCCTTCAAAGGAGATAAGCACAGTGGTCCTTTCTGACCTTAAAATCTATGGGTTTAGGAAGGGAAAAACCCCATCTATATTTAGTCTTTCTAGGTGAAATCCAGGAAACTGGCATGATTATTCTATGTGCTTAGAGGGCAAGGGATGAGTGCAGGAGGTCTGAATACATATTTTCTTTGCCGTGGGCATTTTTTTCTTGATATGCATGATTGGCACTGATGTTTTTGTAACAGTTTTCTGACAAGTCTCTGAAAACCTATTCTTTACAAATGGCATAAAATAGAAGTCCTTCACAGGAAATAGAAAATAGCGAATTGTGGTGCTAAGCTAGATGAGTTGAGTTCTGATCTGTTGATTGGGAACACTGTGCGATCCATGCTCTTGAGGCAGATGTTGCCGTGGCTCTTTGTTTCAGTAGAGTTTGTGGACCTTGCAACATCCTGTCAGTTGTAACAGGACACACGTATTGCTAGGAACGAATTTTAAAACAGAAAAGTCCAGGCACACTTAATCAGTGTTACTTGCAATCTCTAAGAAGTGCATCACACAGCTGCAACAGTAGACATGAGGGGTGAGAGACATTTATAAGCTTAAGAGCTGTGTTGAAGGAACCAGTCATCTCCAGCACGTGTTTTTGGGGTGGACTGTGGGTGATTTATAGGTTTTTTTGGTACTGTCTCGGTAACAGAATGAATGGGGACTTGTCAAGAGGAACGTTCAGTTCTCCGCATTTGTTGCCACTTCTGGGCCATCGCTCATCCCGTCAAGTTTCTCTGCTACAACCGAGATCTGCTCTTTCTGCTTTCTCGTTCGTTTCTCGTTCGTTTCTGGGTCCCGCCGCCCAGCGCCCAGGGCGTGCTCCGCCGTGCCGTGGGGTGCATGCTCCCTCTGGTGGCTGATGCGGGGAGGTGCTGCCGAAGACACCGTCCTCGTCCCGTAGCAGGGCTGAAGAGGAGTCAGCCCAGCTGTTCAGTGAGGCAGTTTTCGTGACACTGGGACAGCCCGCTGATTAGCGCACTGCATTTCAGTAGTGGATGAGCTGTAGTCGATGAAATTATATATTACCTGTAGGCATTTTTTGTGTTTGCTTTAAAATGCAAAACAAGTAAGTAATTGTATTTGCCTTTTACTGTTCATTCAAGCAAATAAACTAAGTTGATTTTTCCACCTCACCCCTTAATTTCTCCTTGGAAGAAAAATGTTTAAATAATTTCTTTGGTTTCTGCTAAAATAATTTCTAGTGCCCACAGTGTAATGCTTTTTATATGCTGTACGTTTCTGAAAACTTTTCTGAAGAGATTGTTGTTTGGTCCTTACTGGTGTATTGTACATGTGCAATGGAGGCACTCTCATTCAATGTTCTCAGTGGGTCAATGTCATCTGCCTGTGTCCTATGCAGCTGGAATTGCTGCGGTCTTTCTTGCTCCCTTTTGGATCCCAAAGCAGTGACCATGAAAGCTCACTGGCATCTTGGTTAAGGTAGCGTGGCAGAGCCCATACTCTGGCCATGTAGGTGATCTGACACAGTTTCTGGGTGGAAAGCAGAAACTGCTTATAGTCCTAAGACCTGGCCTTAGTGCAGGGAGAGCTTCCCAGACATGCTGACTACTGCTGTTGTGGCTTTCAAAGCGGATCAGTAATGGGAATTAATGATCACCACCAACAACTTTATTATATTTAGTTTTTATGTAGTACATAATCCTCAAAGCTTTGTGAGAGACTGTTATACCTTTCATCCCCATAGTCCCTGGAAGGCTCTTCTTGCACCGTCCTGCTCAGCTGTTTCTCAGTCAGAAGTGAGACCAAAAATCAAATGGATAGAGACTGACCTGTGTTACTTTTTGACATGTTGCTGGTGATTATTTGCATAGCTGTGGATCTGGGTATGGTTAGGAAATGTAGTACTGGGACTTTGGCTGTAAAAACAAATACTGGCTCTTGATGATGGAGATAAAAGGCAGGATATTGTATCTGGGAGATTCAGACATTTGCCCATCTCACTGTTCCCTGGGGACTTTTTATAGTAAAGAGCAATTAATAATTGTAACAACGATTCCAAAAGGGGTTTTAGTGGTTGACTGTCTTGCTATTTTTAGTCATGACAATGCAATGATACTTAGGTTTATTCTTTCAGCAAGCCTCTACATTGATTACTTTCTGTGTGTCTCTTGTGCTCTTAGAGGACATTTGTCTTACTCCTCCTGCATTTTCTGTTCTTCTGTTATGTATTATATAAGTGGTGTTTTTCTTACACTATTATTTTGTGTCCTGGAAAGTAGAAGGGGGTGTGGAAGGAAAGGTATTTAGTAGGAATCCTTAGGTGGCCCAAAGATCTTTGCCCTTACAGATAAAGGGCAGCCCAGCCAGCTTGGGCAGAACACTCCAGCTGAGCATCCTTCTTCAGCCCTCCCCTCCCTGCGTGCTTTCAGTGTGTAGTTCCTACGCTACCCTTGCAATATAAACACAGTAAGTGCAAAACGTGAGGAACCTAACTACATTAGCTCTGTTAGCGGCTGTGTGCAAGGTGTGTGAGATACAGAGGGACACTGTCACCAGCTACATTGTAACCAAGCATTGAAGTTTCAGTCTAACAGCATCCTGCTTGTGTTCTGTATTCCAGGGCTGATTGCGTTAATACTCCTCCTCATTTTTTAGGATAAGAAGTGTAGTGCTAATAGAGAGGGGCAGGGAAGGATCGTTGAAGTAGGGAACCATTATGTAAAGAGAAACATTTTAATTTACTGTTCTGGCTTTAAGGCTTAGTTAGATCCTGAGGTTTCGCAGGAGAACTGAATTGGAAGTGTTCTTTCAGTTGTCTGAAGTTGTTAACGTTCATCGGTCAAATGAACGATAAAGCCAGGTCAACATCTTGTTGTTGTAACAACAACGGCAAAAAAAAGTATGTGTTCAACAATCATGTTGACTTTGGAACGTGTGGACCCCTTAGCAGAAGTTATGTCAGTGAGTGCTTGATATAATTAAGGAAATTAATATATACAAGGGAGTGTTAGAAGAGAGAGAAATCCTCGAGCTTCAGGGCATGCTCCAGCCCCAGCCATTAGTAAATGGGAGTCAGGTGGAGTCTGTCCCTGGATATACATTATCCTAGGGATTAACCTTGTCTGCTGCTATTTCAGAAGCTGTTACTGACTACCATTTGAGACCAGCTGTTGACCAGCACCTGACTCATCCATATCGTGACAGAGCACAAGGGCTGCAATTTTAGACCAGGGTACTGTTGTTTTAAGTGCTCTTTAAATCGCAAACAAAACAACAGTCCCTACCCTAAAGAGCTTAGCTGCAATTCCAGTCTGTGTAATCCCATGTGACAGTTCCTGTTTTCCTATTTAGGAAACACGTCTCAATAAAAAGATGTGATTTCTGAAAGTGCAGAGCAGGCATCAAGCATATATTGACATTAGATGCTCAGTGCGGAATATCGGGCCACTTTGTAAATCTAAGGAAGGATTCAGGGTTTGAGATTTTGCATAGAGCCTGAAGGAGAAAAGCTTCTTTAGAGAAATCCTGCCTGTGACCCTTAATTTAAGCCCCAATATTCTGAAAATTGTTGTTACCGTTCTAGTATATCAGCTCTTTATGTTTAATTACATTACCACTCATTTCAAGCTTTTGCCGTCAGACTGGGCAGCAGTTGTTGCTGAGTGCCAACTGAATTTTCAACAGCTACCAAAGGTATCTGATAATTGTTCTTGTCTTTCCCACAGAGCTTTTCTTAAAAGCAAATTTTGTATCTTACAGAAGCTTGAGGCTAGATTCTCAGTCTTTATTCAGCTGGAGTAATCAGCCAGTAAATAAAGCTATAAGCCAGCTTCATTAAGGACACCGCAGGCCTCTCGCATTATTGCAGTAATCGAGACACTTGCAGACTCGCTTCTCCTGCTGATTTTATTACACCGACGAAATAAAGTTTAGGCAAGGCAGAGCCATTCCTTGGTCAAAATCAGTGAAGAAGGAGGGTAAGAAACTGATGTTACTGTGGAAACAAATGCTGCATCCTAGAAAAGGCTTGGAGTGATGCAGGTAATAACAGTAGCCTACTATGGAGAGGAGAATGGGCAGGAAAGCATACTGGTGTCGTGTGGGAGTGTTCTGCAGAACGCAGAGGGACTTTATTGCTTGTGACAGGCAGTGAACTTCACAGGCCAAATTGTTCAGATATTACCCTCCTGTGAAGAGAGGTTCTGGAGGAGACGGAGTGAGATGGAACAAAAAATGTGTGTGCAGCTGAGTGCAAAGCCAGAAGAAAATAAAAGTGAAGGATTAATGTGTGTGGCTTGGCCAGGCTGATTTTGCTTCCCAAGGATTATAGATTTATGCTTACATTTTGATCAGTAACTTTGGTAGAGTTGCAGTGGTTTTAGCGCAGATTAGATAGTCCTGTTTTATAAAGCCTTTATGGTTTTAATAAAAGGCTGCTGCTTTGTAATCTTGCTGGTTAGCTGTGGCTCAGGCTGAGTTCTCATAATTTACAACCTTCACCTGTTGTTTTCCTTCTCATCGAAACTGCCATAGCAGAGACATCATTTTTATTGGTTATTTTATACGTGCAGTACGAATTATACATGCTGAACACTTAACGCGAGAAGCCACTACTCTGACTTAAGACATTCTAACTCCACCCAGGGAGACCAATGTGCAGAGGACGTGTAAATAAGAATGCAGTACTAAATGAATAAAGGTATCCATTTTTCACGCATGCTTGTGCCTAATGTGTTAGGAGCTGTGTAAAGGAGTTGCACAGTGGGGCCAGAAGATGAATCCGCATGTGTGTGTGACTTTGATTTTGCCGCTTGCATTTCCTTTTGCTGGTTGTTTTTTTTCCAGAGGGCTGTTACAAAAGCAGTGTCACGTGAAGCACTCGGCAGGAGTCTAGTTCCCCATTATCCTATATTTACTGCACAGGGAGAGGTGTGAAAATCCAGTTGTGTTTAGAGTGCACTGAAGGTTCTCTTGATACTTATATGGACTAAATGACCAGAGGGGACAAGAGGATACAGGATGAGAGAATCAGACCGTATCATTAAGATCTCTTGATTTGAGGGCTCTCTCTGCCTGGAATATGTTTGTCTGGTTTTAAGGGTCTAGTAAATCTTAGAGACAACGGATTGTGGCAGTGATCTGAAAGCTGCTTGGCAGGAGTTTTGCAAATTCGGCTAAGACTTCATTGAGAAGCCCAGCAATACCTTTGAGTCAGCGGGATTTGCCTTTATATGGTGCGTGGAGGTGGTGTGTGGAATAGCTGCAGTTTTGCTTAGGAGCTGCCTGTGGACTTTCCCTCCCTCCCTCCCTTTCTTCCCCTTGGACGGTTTAAGGTGGCCTATATTTTAATACAGTTTAAGGTGACAAAAAACTGTGGGGACAGACTTTTTAGTAGGGGCCTCTGGATAGGAGAAGGGGTAATGGTTTTAAACTAAAAGAAGGTAGATTCAGACTAGATAAAAGGAAGAAAACTCTTACCATGAGAGTGGTGAAACCTTAGAACAGGCTTTGAGCAGCCTGATCTAGTTGAAGTCCCTGCTCATTGCAGGGAGGCTGGACTAGATGACCTTTAAAAGTTCCTTCCGACCCAAACCATTTTGTTATTCTGTAATTCTGTTATACGTGTTTTATCTGTTTTCTCAGTTACGGAAGCTATGAACTCTGCCACTTCTCTTAATTTTTGAAGCACAGAAGTTCAGCTAAAATGTTCTTTGTCTGACCTGCATAACTTCTGATTTGCAGAGATTCAGAAGAGAAATATAATTGGACTGGAGGCAAAGATTGCTGATACCCAAGGAGAACAGCGTCAGCATTCACTCTTCTCTCAAATTAACTGGCTGATGAGGCTACCTATAACCCCCTTAACAAATGTAACTGTCCCAGTAAAACTCAAACTACATGCCATTTTTTAATTTATTCTTTTTTTAAGCTGAGGTAACTGTGGAAAAGACTTCAAGCTACCCAGAGATGTGCCCTGTCATTAAACAATAATTAAGTTTCTTATATTTGCTGTGGTGAATTCTTGCTAGGTTTCCAAGAGACTTCTCAGTGGAAACCAGATGAAGCATTTTCTTGCCTTCTGGCAGTTCAGTTAGTGTTTATCTTGTCAGTCACAGCTGATGCTGTAAGACATTTAGGTACACTGGAGGGGTAAGGGGCGGGTTTGGCTGGTTTTAGATTCTTTTAGCTTCTTCCCTGGGATCACTTTTTTATCATCTTAGCTGTAAATGATGTCTAAATCTGAGTCTGTGGAAACTATTCCTCTTCTATGTGTTGTGGTGCTTGAGTGAGGAGAGCCACTCATTTATTGCCTGTAACTTGACATTAGTCTGACAACTATATAGCTAAAATAGTAATGCAGCAGCAGAGAGAAGAGGCAGTAAGCAATCTTATTTCACTTTTGCCTGAAGGCGTTTTTCATTCCTATGCTTGTTGAGCAAATAGACCGGTGTATTAGCATGTTATTCTTCCTAATCTTTTGGCATCACTTTTCATTACATTAATGCTTTAGGTTTTATTCAGGGGAAAGATTTCTAAATGATGCTAATAGTCCTAATGATTTTCTGAAATTCTGGAGGTTCTGTCAATGTCGTAGTTGCAAAAGGTCTTCCAGTTAACACACTACTTCAAATGTTATCACAGCCTACCCACAAATTATAGTGGTATTTCTAGAGGCACTAGCATATTTAGTAAATGACCAAATTCTCAGAAACATCTTAACAGTCCACCCTGTGACAGTGCTTTATCCTTGGGGTTTAAGTGGCTGGGCTGGCTTTTTCACCATCATTGAAGGCTTATACAAAGAGTGAGTGTGAGGATTTCCAGTTACGGTCAGTGGTGGCCTGGTTCAGCTGTCATTGAAAGTGGTACTTCAGCTTCCACTTGTGTGATGTGCTGTGAGATGCTGTAAATAAAGGAGCTGGAAAAAACCAAAATCCAGGCTGCTTGGGTTTCCCCACTTCTGAGCAGTTGTGCTGTGCCTCCAGTCTCATCAGTTTAGTGCTCCCTTTGCTCCCTTTGGCTCATTTGTCTGGAGACACGAAGAACCAGTAAAGAAGCTACGAACTGAGTGTGGCCAAATGCCATGGGACTTGGAGTAACTCTTGAAAGTATTTTATGGCTTGGTTTTTGTGACCAGCTTACTTTACTATTCCAAAGCTGCCAGCCCTATTATATAGTTGGTTCTAGTTTTCTGCAGTTCCTGTGAATGCTAGAAGTTTATTTTCCAAGTTGAAAAATGAGGAGGAGAATAGATGAAGTAATCCCTACAAATGTCCAGTGGTGGTTCCAGCCTGCCTCTGCAGTTCAATTCTGTAGCGTTGTGCTTTTTCTGTTGCAAGATGCACATTTGTTAATTCCTTCTCTGTAAAAATCATCTGACGTTGATGAAATATTTCTTTGTAAATACTAACATATTTTCTTGTTCTTTTGCTTCCTTATGCCTTCTACTCTTCCAATGTGATATTATATAGTGAAGCAACCTTCCCATGTTTTCAATGTAAAGGCAAGTCATTAAGTTTCTTTTTCACCTAATATAGTGAGGAGAAATGGGGCTGTTTAATCTTCCAATATGAGGTTGTGAGACGATGTTGATAATTCCTGTTTACTGCAGAGGAGTCAGCTATAAATCAGTGGTACTTGTTCTTGCTTTTTATCTGTGTGTAGCCGTGGGACTCTGCTAGCTATCAGCGTATTTCTACTTGTTCTCTCATTTATAAATGGTCAGAAATCGCCTTTTGGAAACTGTGTTCTGAGAATGCTATCTGGCCAAAGCCTGTCCATTAGCAGCTACAGTCCAGCTTGGCTACTTCACTTGACAAATCCCGATTTGACTGAGGGTTGAACAAGTTCTCCATTGGGAATGTTATGGGCCAGTCTTGGCGACATACACCAAGGCTAGCATGCTTTTCACACTTTTTTTGGCTGCTCTCGTGCATTTCCCTCAGCTTTGGCATTCAGTAAAGAAAAAAGCCCCCTAGGCACTTGCACTCTACCAGGTGAAGTTTCCACTTTTAATGTTACGCTAATTTAGTTGCCTTCCTTCATGGTATAGGTTCAAACTGTTTGTATGCCAAGAATCTACCAGGGTGATCTTTTACAGCCAGGTTACAAATCCTGGACACTCCAAGTTTATAAGTAGATGCTGACACAGCACATCCCATACAGGAAGAACACTTTTATGCATGTAGAAAATGCTTTGGATTACAAATGTGCATTTTTGGACTTTATTCAGTGTGAGCCACATGAAGTCCTGGTATAATATTGCTGACTTTGCTTGTGTTACACTTGCACTCGTTTGGTCCTCTGGCACTGCACTAGACTTGACTGGATATCTTTCTTTTGAAATAGTATGCGATCTTTCATACCCTCCTCCTATTTCCTTATGGCTGGCTTTGATTATGTTCTGCGTAACCAAGGCCTAAGTCAGGCCTGATAAGGCTCTTGAAGTGTCCTCCCCACTGGTGGGAGTAAAGAATTTTGAGCAGCAGAGATATATTCTCTATTTTTTTTCGAGATAAAAAGTATCTGTTTGGGTATGCACTGGTATGGGCAACTAAGACTTTTTTAATGTCATGTTGTGCAAAGTCGGTGATGCTGTGTGCTTCCTGAGTACAGTCTTTGGCAGCTGAGGCCAGGTAAGCCTGTTAAATCATGCTGTACTTGAATATGAAGTGCCAGGTCACTGCTCAGTCTATTGGTGAGGAGTTTGGAGGAAATAAGGTTACTTAAATATTGAGATGAATAGGAAGTAAAAGCAAGAGCTTCTTATCTTAGTCTGTGGTTAAAAGAATTGGATGCTCAGACATAGTATTCATTAAAGAAATCTTTCTGCATAAATTCTTACAGCACGCATAGTTTTGTGATAGTCCTGAGATCCCAACTTCAGTTTATGATTTTGTGATGGCAACAGTGCAGACCTGCAAGTTCACTCCCCTTCTTTGTGGGCAAACACTGACAGATGAGTGGCCAGGTGGGGCTTTCTGTTGGAAAGCTGACGTTTGTCTCAGAAGAGAGAAACCAAGAAGTGTAGCTGATTTGTACTGGGAGGTTTGAGGGGGCAGCTCCCAGCATAGAGCTGTGTTGAGGTAGAACACAGTCTATTCTACCACCAGGGATTTAACTGAGAGATCCAGATAAGTGGGGCAGTCAGCAGACCACCCTGAACAGCGTGGAAAGTAGTAGCAGAAATACTCAGAAGGTGCAGGATTATACAAAAGAGCCTGCCACGCTCTGCACTGATGACTGTGAATCCCAGCAAAGAGGGGATCCCCCATCAGGGGAATAGCTAGTGGGTTATCTGGAAAACTGACTGTTTGCTGACCATTAAAGAACAGAGATGGTGATAGACCATTTTCTTGTAAATTTTTTGTAAACTGCATTTCAACAGCAGCTTATCTGTACAAGGTGCCATTAAACATTACTTTTCCTGTTATCTGGTAAAAGGAGACATTAAAGCATGCAGACCCTGATAGTTAGCTTTATTACCATTAAGCGTAAAACAAGTGGTGTTATGCAAACACTTCCTGTTATACAAACCCTTCGTTTCAAACTGCAAGTGAAAGTAGTGGTAGAGTCAGTATTTCAGCATCTCTACCTTAGAAAGCTTTTAATGAAACACTCCAGTTTCCAGATTTCCTTAATTTACACAAGTAATTTCAACTCTAAAGGAAATTGTAGTAGGGAAATGAAACTTTGGACTCAAACTGCTGAAACTCAAGATGCTGCTTGAGTAAAAAGGCTACTTTGTAACAAATGAAACACTTGAAGAACACATTGCTATTGTCAACAGGGTAGAGCTGGGCAGTTGTGTCACTTGTTATCCTTACTGGGTGACAGCAGATCGTGAGGTCCTGCGGCCTGATCTGCTGTTTAAGGGGAAAGCATTGTAAAATGTACCTTGTCTTACTGCTGCTGTAGATATTTGCTCTTCACTAGGAATGCTTCCAAACACCGTGTTACTGAATCTCTCATCAATCGTCTGCTTGTGCAGTTTCCATAGCATTGTGCCCTGGTGCTGGAAAACAGCTGCACCCAGAAATTCTGTTTCACTTCAGAGAATGAGACCCATGAACTGATACAATTCTCACTGTTTGTAGTGTCTGCCACAGAAAGACACTTTTGAGTGTACACTCAAAGTGGCTTGCAAAACAGACAGTGAAAGAGCTCCAACTGGATGTTTTCATCATGACATTGTGTGTGGTGCTACCAGTGTTTTGTCTGACTTCTTGATGGAGATGTATGTTTGGTGTTTAAAGTCTGGCAACAGGACAGAGATTTTGTAAACTTTCTTCTCACAGGCATGATTTAGTTTCTGTTTTAAATATGTTTCCTAATCTTACTGTCAGTTTCTATAAAGCAAGAAAGCCCGGGAGGACACTCTTGACATTGCTCTGAAATAAACAACACTGCAAGAATGCATGGAGCAGTGTGTGGTGAAGAGTGCGTGCTTGAATGTCAGGCAGATACAGCCCTGTTGCTTGTCTTGTTGTGTAATCATAATGTACGACAAGAAGAAACTAATTTTTGTTGATCACCAAATTAGTAACAGCGTGAGATGTTTTTTTATCAGCTGATGGGAAAAGGTCGTTTGAATCAAAAATAGTGCTGTCTCTGCTCTTTTCCAAATATTGTGGATGATAATAGCTCTTCTGATCCTTCCTGAAGATGAGACCAGAAGAAAGGGATCAGCCAAATGACCAGTTGTTACTTCTTCGGTTCAGTGGTGAACTAACTTCAGTTAAAAAACTTGTGTTTCTTGTGTTGCTAGTTCATAGTCAGAACGTGTTTCTGCAAAGAGTGGGGGCATGTGACAGCCATCGCTATCTATATAGAATACATCACTATACCCTAACGTACACAAAGCCGTATTCCTTTGGCTTCCTGTGTCCTTGCAGTGGAAAATCCTTTGTACACTATACTGAAAGGCAGTGCAGGAAGCAGAAGCAGTCTCTTCTGACCTGAAATTCTGGAAAGTTGCATCTCTTTCATTAGGAGCACAAGCCTGATGAACCTTTTGGCTGTTTTCTCATCTTTTTCCTTGTGTCATCAATGCTGCCTTCCCTCTAGAAGTATATAAAGCACTGAACAAAGGTATAAGCCCTGGAAAGTGCTCGTTGCCTGAAGCTGAAAGCTTTTAGAGAGTGAGTAGCAGGATAATCGGAGATAATCATTTAGTTGGAGTTATTTTTCAGTTTTGTAGTTAGAGATCTGAGTACAACGAATTCCTAGGGACTGTACTGAAGAGATGTGGTTGTTGATCTTCTTAACATCCATCGCCCTTAACAAACAGCTTGCTGGTAGCGTTTCCAAGACTTGATGATAATGGAGGAGTAAAATGTTACGCAGGGTGAGGTAACTGAGCGTGTAATAACCATTGTGCAGTGCCTTGAGGCTATTGGTGAATCCTGCCTTGAAGCACATAGGCTTACTGCAGTGTGAATGTCAGGGACTGCATAAGAAAAGTTGTCTGTCTGTGGTAGCTGGTGCTGATTTTTTGTAATCTTCATTGCAAGAGAACTGCTCCAATCATGACACTGTGTAACAGCATTTGAATAATG
This sequence comes from Mesitornis unicolor, assembly GCF_000695765.1. Lineage (NCBI taxonomy): Eukaryota > Metazoa > Chordata > Aves > Mesitornithiformes > Mesitornithidae > Mesitornis > Mesitornis unicolor. Next base: position 71,874 of record NW_010171134.1, on the reverse strand, counting down.
TCAGCAAAACCCAGCAAACTTAATTTTAAAATCTTGGGGTGAATGGAGGAGTGACCAGTCTTTTCCTTGCCGTATTTTCCTTCTCTGTTCTAAGCCTTTTCACTAGAATTATGTTTTCATTGAAAGGTATCATTTCATGCTTCTATAAAAGCTTTTTTGCTGCTGAGAGCATCTGTTGCATTTCAGTACTGTTAATCTGATGAGGCTACTGAATAGGCCAAACCTCTTGAAAGTCTCTCCTCAGACATGTGTCATATGTTCAAGAAGTCTCTATACCTGTATTTGTCAGACTGCAAATCCTTTGAGAGCAAGTTGTGCATTTTATTGATTTTCAGCAACACCAGGTCGTTGACTTTGTAAGTATACATGTCCAGATGTGCACTCAAGCAGAAGATTGTTTTCTTTCAGCTGTGCAACTCGGATGGTATCTTAAAGGTAGGATACTTCAAAGGTTCATCCTGAAACTGAACAGAGGCTGGGGTTTTTTAATTTGCTGAGTAGCAGTAACTGTATATTTATGATTATTATTATTGCTATTAAAATATGGCAAGTTTTCTTTCTAAGCCTGTGATTTTTAGCCCATTCTAAACTCTATAGTGATATTCAGCTATCAAGGAATTCCCAAGTCCTGCTAGGTATGAAAGATCCAATTTACACATTAAATATTGATTTCCGGCACTTGGTGCTTGGCAAAATATATGAATTTAAACTATTAAAATACATAGTACTGTCTCTGAAGCATGTTTGTCAATTTATGAGAGGCAGTATGACCATGAAATACGTATGGAATGTTTAAGGACTTGGATGCCATCAGTGTGAAATCTTTTCCTGGACAAATAACACAAAGGGCTGTTGGTTCAGTGCTAATACAAAATGATGAATTGACATACAATATCATTTAGAGGATTAGAATTCATTGTCTAATTAGTAAATAACTGATTAATCATCTCCAATTAATTGCTACAGGTTGGACTGCTTTTCTAGAACTGACAGTGTGTTTGTGTCCCCGTGTGTGTGTTCTGTCTCTGGACTGAGTGTGGGCACCGACCAGAGCTTTTCCCACAGATGACGCCTGTGGTCAGTGAGAGTTCTCTGTTGACAAGTAAGCTCACCTTCCAGCCTGCTCTTCAAAGGGGCAGTAATAAGATTCCGCTCTGCTTTCCAGTTAATCTCTGAAGAGCATGGTTTTCTTTGAGACTGTTTCTGCATTGTCCCAGCTGGCTGAAATTTGTGTTTACACTGGCTGATGATGGGGGATGAGACCCAAACCCCACACGTGGGGGGCAGCATTGAAACTTCTTCACTTTCCTAAGGAAATAAAACTGAGCATAAACTCAGGTGGGGAAGTCTTCAGGGTGCCTTGGATTTGGATGTCTGTAAGAGACTTCTGCAGATCCTGGCATATTAGAGTGCAGAACACCTGTCTCTAAATGTCAAGTTGGATTCCTTGAAGCAACTTAGAAGAGGCATCCAAAAATGAAGGCCCTTTACATTTTTTTTCCCTTCCTTTTGAAAAATCCTGATTCTTTGTCTTTTTCCTTCAACACTTAGATTGCTTTTGTCCTCCCCTGAGCTGCCACAGGACAGATTCAGGAGATAATAAATGTATGACCTATGAGTTAGAAACGGCTGTGTGTGCAGCTAGTGTTCCAGACTGCTGTCAGCAAATCAGAGCTACTGTACTATGGGATTGCCTGATTTATGGCAATGTAACAGTGCTGCACAAGTGATAGAATTGATTTGACATGACCTTTCACATACTGTTACAGCTATTTCTCTCATTTTGAACAGAAACAGTGAGCTTAAAAATTGTATAGTCTATGGCAGAAAATACATCACAGAATCGTAGAGTAGCCCGGGTTGGAAGGGACCTCAAAAGATCATCTGGGTGAACCTTGCATGGAAACAGGAGCCTGAATGCCTGCTCTGCTGTATCAGGTCTGTTGATGAGGACTGTGTTGTTCCTGTTACCTTGATATCTGAGTACTTTAGGAAGAGCTATGATCTTAAGCAGAAGTTGCTGAACTGGGGAGGAAGCAGGAGACACCAAGTCCTGTTCTTACTAATGTTAGTAACTTCTACTTGCTGCTTCAGCTTGATCAGTGAGACTGAAATGCACAGTGCTTTTACACCCAAAGATAGTTCATAAGCAAGCATTTAAGAATTGGAGAGCTTTGGTTTTGCCTGTGATTTGACCTCTTTGGAAACAGAGAAGGCTACATTCCATGTTTTCTTTTTTTCTTCCTTTCACAAGAAAGAGGTTATACAAGAAAAAGGTTTCTTTTCCTCCTGAGACATTCTGGTGTTGACCCATGGTAGGTCAGGCAAAGGATCAGTCCACTCATGGAACGAATGAGCTAGATCTGGAATACAGCTTCCTTGAGTGAATCTCCGAACAGCAGTGATGAAAATGTTATACTGAAGTTAGTACTTGCTGTGAAGCAAATGCTTAATTTCAAGCTTTTCAGCTAGTCCAACTTTAACTGTTACTAAAAATATGTCCCAAAGCTAAATCACCATATAAAAAAAGGTTGGGGAAGAATTCTTTTTGAGACTTTAAAATCAAGCCTCATGCTAACAATGCTAATGCCTTCACTAAGAGTAAATGATAGGCTGTATGGGAAATGGAGCTTGCTGGTTATAGGGATTGTTTTACTTTAGGAATGACACAGACATCCCAAGAACTTCAGCTCTTGCAAGGTTGTTAGCTACTGCTGCATTGCAAGTGAAGCGATAGTTCTGTTCCACAGGAGAATGCACTGTGTGTGCATGCTGCTCAGGAGACGGCCAAGATAAACTAGCTGCAGCAAGATCAGACTTGAATCATGAGCTTTCACAAATCTTGTTTTTTCTCATCTTCTCTGGATTCTTAATATACCCACAATGCAATGTCACTCACCCACATTTGTTTTTCAGCAGAAGATCGTAGCTTCCCTTAGTTTTTAATTAAAGTTGTCCGCACTCTGATTTAATGGCTCCATAAAGCATCTTGGCTTACTCTGCCTCAGGTAAATGAAAACATTTGCTGTGGCAAATAGGACTATTAGTTTTATGATCCATAGCAATAAAAAGCTTTTATCAAGAATGTCATCAGAAGAGACATAAAACTGTGTTCCACATAAAAGTACTGGTATGTCTGAAGCTTTACTTTGGTTTATACGTTTCTTTAGGAAAAGGTGTTAGTGGTATCATTTTTTTGGGTGTTTCTTGTAGTCACGTAAAAAATTGCAAGCCTTCCTGAGTGATCTTTGAAAAGATCCTGTACATACAACAGATAGGGTTACAACCTGGACAGGAGGTCTGAGCACAATCTGAATTATCCCCGCTTCTCTGCACAGATTGCCTGTATCAACTTGAATATTATGTTACTTTGTCCAGAATCAAAATAATCTTGACTTAAATTAAGCATAGAAGAAGTCTTTCTGAATTCACCGTTTGTGTTTTTGTGGTTACGCAGACTGGCTGGCTCACCAGTTTCAGCTGCTGTGGCAAGTATATCTCTCTGTGGCAAGTTAGGGTTTAAAATAATCTACAGCCATTTGCAGAATGGCAGATGGACTAGTGAACAAGGCTTTTGGCTTGGAGAGACAGCTGTGTCCTTGTTAAGGGTGTACTGTGGGCCTTACACCCTGGCCCACAGGCAGGCAGGTTTTTCAGTGGCAAGGTCACACTCTTGTTGTATAACAATTTGAAGCATGTCTGCCTTAAAAGATACTGCAGCGGTCGGCTGGGAACATGCTCTCTGTGCACCGTGTGGTGCTGCCTGTGTTGACTACAGTGCGACGTGTTTAGTAGCAGAGGGAAGAGCATCCTCTCGTATACCAGCTGCAGGTCACCCCACTAGTCTGTGGTTTGGGTTTTTGCTGTTTTTTTTTTTTCCAGATGGTTCTCCTCTAAATGTTGCTTTGTTGTCTTTCTCTATATGCATTTTGTCGTGGCGCTACGGTAAGCTGCTGTTTGCTTCCGCTCTGAACCTTTGTGTTTTGGTATTCCCCAAAGGTATCAACAATCCCCTCCTCCAATTCATGGCAGAATTACTGCGTGGTTACCATGGTGATGGCGGAGGAATTGGATCTGCAGGCCAGCTGAGATCAATCCCAGCTGCCTGCCTCCTACTCCTGAGCAGTCAGCATATTTTTAATACAGTGACTGTGTACAGGAGGCATGTCTTTGTCTTGTTAAGCCTTTGTTGTATATTAAATCCTGAGGGCTTCCAGTATAATCTGCTGAACTCACAAGCTGTACAAATCCTACCCTTACTCAAAGAGCTGTGTGCATTAGACCCAGTAGATTTATTTTCTTTTTCCTGCTCAGTTTTGTTTATTTCTGGACTTTAACATGCACTGCAGAGTTTAATTGGGGAACTGTTGTTAGAAAGGAACATAATTAAAGATGCAGTCTTTAAGAAGCCAAGCTAGTGTTCTGCCTTTAAAACTGATTGTAATGGTTTTTATTTGTTGAAGGGCGGTGCATTTTCTCTTAGCTTCACTTGCACATTGCAGAGGAATGCAATCCAGAGGAAAAACAGTGGGAACAGAAAACTGAAACTTTGCATTGTTAGTGGGTATGCTTCTAGACTTTCACTTTTAGCCTGCATTTCTTTCCACTAACTAATGGATAAATTCCATTTCTTTCCAGTGCACTGGTTCCTTTTTGGTACTCTTTGTATAAAAGGTTTTTTCTTCTGAGCAATTGCAGCAGTCAAGTTTTCTGCTTGGTGATGCTTTCTAGGGGCATTGAGAAGTGGTTGACCTCCAGTTTGAAAGAGCGTGAGTGGCGGATTCTTACAGATGGCAGTTCTGTTTGTGTCGTGGTTGCAAGGCTCCAGGCTTGTTCTTTGCAGTCCTCCCCACTGTGTTTGTGTAAAGGGATGAGTCTGGCTTTCTTTATCTCCTTTTCTCTACCTGCTTCAGCTTGCTGCAGCCAGTGACTCTCTTTTCTAAATACAAAGTGCCCGGTCAGGCCGCTTTATTGCGCTATTGTTAGAATCATTGCACCAAGACAGAGTAGCATCCCAACCTTTTGGGGAATTGTTTAATCGAGCTTGAAGGTGCTGAAAGCTGTTTAGATCCAGTTGAAGCCAATAATTCTTTATCTGAGGGAATAAAGGCTGGGTTCTTGTCAAAGGTGCGGCCGAGGCAATGCTTTGTTTTGTGCTTGCTGCCATGAAAGCAATTGGTGTGGCTCAGATTTATGACCTGGGGCCCTTTTAAGAAGGGTTCAGGGACATTTTCCTCTGATTCAAAAAATAAGTAGCTTAGCACATAGGCATAGCTGCAGGATGTGAAATATTCTTATCCAAGGTATTATTCTTTTGCAATTTCTTTTCTAAAGCCATTCTGGAAATGTAACCAACAAATGGTTTCATACTTGGATGGCTCTCTATTTGGGTTCAATTTCCTTTGGCTAATATCTGGGAAGGAAAACTTCAGAGTTTAGCTAACCTCTAACAAGTGTTGGGGCTCTAGGCTGCTTCCTAATCCATCTGTTCAAAGGGAGGCATACTGTGCATCGTTTCTCGATTTTACTGAAAGCAAGCCTTTGTTTGCTGTGGTTCCTCTTGTGCTGCGGTACTAGTGAATGGTGTGCAACTTCTGAAAGACTGCTTGCTTTGCTGTGACAGTTGTCCCAAGCGTATCAGTTACAGGAAGGGGAAGTGTTGCTCTTGGTGTTTGCGCTGGATCCAAGCAAGATGATACAGACTAGTAGATGGTAGCATACTCTGGCTCCCGTAAAGAAGCTGTCACATACCTAGCATAAGATTAGCTGGAGTTGTGGATAGCCCAAGAATTGGAATCCTCTGAATCCGACCATTGATAAATACTCTGTTACACTCGGTTTCTTTACTTATGGATTTATTACTGGTATACTTAGGGGAACATCTTCTAGCAGTTTTTTTGTACGGAATAAGTGGTAGGCTTTGGAAGTTAGAAATGACTGTGAGGTACTAATCTCACAAAGATTTCTTTGAAGGCTATTCTGTGTTTTGTACACTGATATTTATTTAGTTGCCATTCTGGTATTAGTCACAGCTCATTCATATTGTGAATTCGTAGCATGCTATGAAGTTGTCTGCTTATCTGTTGAGACACAGCTGAGTTGATGAGCACTGTGCACTGTTTCTCCTTGAAGTCGTCTGAGTGATGTGCTATATCCTTCCTCCCTAATCTCCAGCCCCACAGACACTGAACCACTTGGCCATTGTGTTGTGAGTACTGTCTCAGTTTGTGCCTCTTCCTGATCTCACTGTAGGCACAGCTGTGGTTTCATTGCCAAGTTCAAGTTTTATTTCGATTTTTTTTTTTTCCTGCTCATGTCTGTAGTATTTTCATCAGTGGCTGAAAGCCACAAAATCGTGCCATGTTTGGAGTGAGCCTTTGGGTGAGTAGAGGCATGTCTCTGGACTTAGCTGAGACTTGAAGTGTAAGTAAGCAGAGACACTTCAGATCAGGTTGGAAATGAAATGTGGATCAGTAAGTGTTTCAGTTTGTAATATTATGCTGAGAGAATGTTAAGAGTGAACATGGGGATAGAACTTGAGATGATTCCCTTCCTCATTTTTCATCACCCTGAAGCTGAGTTATGTGGTCAACAGGTGTTAGTTATAGGTTAAATGAGAAAAGACAGAAAATTCATGTAGAATCTACCAGCAGTTGTTGCCAAGCTTACTTTTCTACAGATATCCACCAAGGAGTATTTCCAGTGTGGATTTTCCAAACCTGTTGACAGATTCTTGTATGACTAAGATGGCAGCTGGATAAAGCAGAGAAGCTAGACCTTTGGTTTTTACCCCTGAATCTTGTTGAGAAGATTGACAAACAAGCTCTGTCAGAGAAGGGTGAAAATTTCTGCTGATACTGGCTCAGCCAAGTCCTGGGTTGCTGTTGGTCTTTGCTTGGATTGAGCTGTCCTGAAGCTTGAGGGTTTCCATCTTTTGCAGAGGCAAGTACAAGGATATGAAATTGTTCTGACAGGAGCATCTCCACAGGTGCAAAGGGAGCAGACTACCTCGCATGTGCGAGTGTGTCCTGCTGTAGATTCCTGCCCGCTTCTTTCAGCTACAGAGAGATGGCACATTTGTCATGTAGCACATGCTGAACGTGGTAACAATTCATGCTCTGAAGTAAGAAACATTTAGGTCCTTATTTAGTTCTGAAGTTCAAATCAGAACCTTGAGGGTCAGTGGCAAAGTGGTGGAAAGCTAAAGCAGTAATGGAAGGAAGGATGTTTGTGTATGTGTGAACTCCCATTTATCCTAGGGAGCCATGGTGGATATAACCCCAGAGTAAATTTGCATGAATGCAAATGTGTAGTTAAGAGTGTTTAGTGTTCCGAGACATTCCGTTTGCATGGCCCCAGATAGATCTTCAAGAGCGGCCGGTGCATTAGCCTTCCTGCTTCTAATGTGTGAGGGAGACCACAGCTCACTGCAGTTCATTCACACTCTGCTTCACCTGAGTCCTTTTGAATTTAGACAGATAGAGAGGCAATACCCAGTAATTAACACACTTTCCTCTGCTTCGAGTGGCGTGTTATTTACTCAACAGGTAAAGCCGCCTGTGCTAGCCTCAGTTTTAGCCCAGCAGGGAGACATCCTCCCTGCCTATTACCAAAATCATGGCTTAATTTGAGCTCATTTCTTTTGTTGAAATGCAAGACTAATTATATTTAACTACAGATGAACAGGAAGTTGCATTAGCAGAGTTTTTTCAAATCAATGGGGAGTTATTCAGCATTATCTGGGGGCTCGGGAACTTTGTAACCAGATAAAAGATATGGGGGAGGGCAGAGCTATAAAAAGTGTTATTGTGTGATTATGAAGAGGCCTTTTAATGCAGTTATTATGTGATGCTAAAGAGGGCCTTTATTGCTTGAAGTTGGAAGCGGAATACAAATGGGCTCACAGTGTCTATTAAATGAAGAGTGGAAAAAATAGTCTCCATGTCCCTGAACTGCAAAGCCAAAATAACAATTAAGTAGTGATTAAAATCCATGGCAGTGCTGGATTTGTTAGTTTGATCACATACTAAGTAATAAAGTTTACCAAGTAGGGAGCAATTGTTTGTGTAATTTAAGGCATAGTTCATGGTTGTGATGAACCTGTTCACCCAGGTTATAATGTCAGCAAATTAATCTGCTGATAAAGGCTGGTTGAAACAATCAGGGTTGAATTCTTACCGGTGTAAAGTAAGTACAGATGAGCTTGATGTGAACAATTCAGAGGAACATTTCTTCTCAGATAATACTTGATTTCCAGAAGTTATCTTCCATTTCCCTGGCTGAAGGCTGCTGGACAAACACAGCTGGGCTCCTTTGTGCCTAATTTCATTACCAGGGGTCTGCCTGCCAGCCCTCTGTTACCTCAATTTGTAGGAGAAAGCCTTAACATTGTTTGCAAACACACTGACAACAAAAACCAGGGCAGGTTCCGGGCTGGAGCAGTCCCACAGCCTATGCAATCCGTTATCTTGGCTCCTACACAGAACCAGCACCAGAAGAAAACACGGGAGACTGAAAAAAGCCAGGTTTAAATTTGCTTCTCAACATCTGTGGCTGAATGGAAATGTTGCAATTTCTTAGCGTATGTTTTGTGCCTTTAACAGCTATGAGATGATGCTCGCTCCACCTAGTGATTAACGAGCAGAGGTTTTTCTGCAGGGAGTAATTGCTGGCTGGATGTAAGCAAAGGCAAGGCTGTCAGGCATTACTTGAAGATTCTTATGGCCATTTCTTAGAATAGTGCAGTACTTTGGATTCCCTTGTGCTAGGTACAGTATAAATGCAAAACAAATGCTGTAGTTGCTGCCTAAAGACAGATAAAGGATGAGAAGATGCAGATGAGTACAGGCAGATTGACTCCCGCTAGGCAAATCTAATCATTCGTCTGGCCAGATGGATAACTTGGAGATTGCAGTGCATATTTATTTCTTACCTGCCACTTCTTTAGAAGCCTCTCTGATTTGTAAGAGCTGTTTTCTAAGGATGCTGTTGCCAGTGAGTAATTCTTTGTGACCTGGGAAGCACTGGCTGTAATTGGATGTATTTAGCAAAGTATAGGGGTTTGACCTTTCCTAGAGGTGGCCCATATAGGAAAAGTCAATAGCTTGAGATGCGATGTGTACAGCACACATGGGCATGGCAATCTGTGTCAATGAATCATTATATTGACATTCTTAGGAGCTTAGATGTAGCAGTGCTAGAGACAACTTGAATAGTCGTCAGCAGCCTTGAATGTGTCAGATATGCTTCTCCTTCCACTTTCATTAACACAGAGATTGAGCCAGGTCTGAATTCCGATAATCTTTGCCTTATTGCCGTGGTCTGAGCACATCAGTCTTCCGTACTTGTCTTTTCTCTTGCCTTTGTACCATCGAGAAGATGCTTCTGCCACTTGCCATAGCTGGGGGCTGGGTATTGATTGAAAGTGGTTTGTACAGTGCCACAGGGGGCCTGTGGAAGGACAGGGTGTCCAAGATATATCTTGAAAGCCTAAGCTGGGGCCATAACTGCACTATCATGCATTCTCCCATAATAAAGCCATCCTATGTGTCTCTCTGGTTCAGTGTTGTCTGTTTTGAATAGTTCATTTGCTCCTTTTTTATCATCTGTATAGTTATGTATCCTTATTCTTAGCCATATGCTTCACATCGTGAAGCCACATTTGAGAAGTCCCTCCTATCTTGACTAAAGAAACGTCAGTCTTTCCAGCTACAGGTTTCTTCTAGGTGGGTAAGCAGATACTCCTCCCTGTAAGAACTACTTGTGTATGAAAGGTCTCTTCCAACCTAAATGATTCTGTGAATATATGAAAGGAAGTCCTGCTGTGCTTCAGCACTGCTGTGTCACTGCAGATTAGGGAACTCTTCAGTATGCTACTTGTGGTCTGAATAAAGATTGAGTTTATGGAGTTGCTAACGTTGTAGCAAGTTTGGACAGAGCAACTTGGAGAAAAGTAACAATGGTGCCTGTCGAGATAGTTTATGCAACATTACATCCTAAATTAGAAAGAGGTTGACGCAAATGTGCAGATAATTCTATAAGGCCCTGCAAGAGTGTTCTTGATAGGATGGCTGGGTTGCTATAGGAAAACTGCTATGCCCAGCCCTCTCTGTTTAGAGGATAATGAAAGTATTGGATACCATTTTAGAAGCTGCTGCTGGTAAGGATACCCCATTTCTATCAGCTTAGCAGGAGGATCTAAGTGTAGCTTTGTGTTGATGCAAAACACTCATAGATTGTTTAAACCGATACATCCGATGTAAGTATGCAGAGTAAGTAAACTCTGTGGAGTGTCCCTGTTGGGCCAAAAGAGTTAATGAGGAAGTATTCCTTGCTTGGATGGAAACTCTGTAATTCACCTTCTGTTCAGGAGACAACATGAGCAGAACAGACGAGCAGCAGGTACCCTCAAAAGTAGAGCATCCTATAGTAATGCCAGTCTGTCATTCCAGGGCCAGCCTAGCGCTGTTACTGGTATTCTGCACTGTTTCCCAAGCCAGCTTAATACTATAGCACTGTCTGCCAGTGACTGTCACCTTGTCACTGTTTAATAGCAATGTTCAACAAGACACTGACATTTTAAAAGACCAAATCAATGCTTCTGACAGCAGCAGTTTGTTGAATGACACTGGCCTTATGCATTTTTTCTAGGGTAAGGTAAATCAAGTGTAAAGGGTGTGGATTTGTGTGTGTCAGCACTCTCCTAGAATAGGCATTTGAGGGGAGGCCTTTTTTTGTTTGTTTTTTTACAGCTTGTCCTTTGATGGAAGTAAATAAATGCTAGAGGAGAGATGAAAGCAGGGAGAGTATCTTAAAATAGAAACACATAGGTTGTCACAGCAGTATGATAGTGACCTAGAACCATGGACACATGAGCAAAGTACCACTGGGATACGAGCTTGGAGCGTGTCATCTGCCACAAAGCTACCTGTGTGCACTTTCAAAATGAGTCCCATTTTCTAATGTGCAGTAGGTTGACGAGTTCTGTTGGTTTTCTTCAAATGGTGTGAACAGAATGCTGTATATTGCTGAGCCCCTTGAAAAGCTGTGCTTGAGGGACATCCCTGTTGTTTTGTATGCTGCACAGAGATCATGTTTTAAATATGATTCAAGAGTGTGTAACAGTGCGCATGGATTGCTAGTGGATGAACAAGATTATAATGAAGTTATCATGTTTAGTTTGGAGGCAGCAATCACACCACGTTCCTGCTTGTACTGGAGATTGGTGTGATGTAACCTGCTGGAGTCAGCTCTTGAAGTCTGCTTGGCAGGAAGTGTCTATCCGTGACAAGATTTCTCAGGTTGGTATTTTCTTGCAAAAGGGTTTAGGCCCTGAGCTCCCAGTGGTGCAGATACAGGGTTGTACGTTTCAGCAGTCCCCTTCAAGAAAAGCCACAAGATACACCATGGCTGGAAGCCACTCTCAATGTTAGCAACTTCTCTTGTATCCTCAGGGGTACATGGCACTATACATTCAGATAAATACTGATAAAGAGCAATGCTTATGAAGCCAAGAATACTCCACCCTATGCTCTTCCACTGGATGACTGAGGGAGCCATGGGGATGGGAAGCTTTTTTTGCCAAAGACCACTCCTACTGTCTAACCATCTTCTGCATGCTCATTTCTTTTCCAGCCTCTCTACAAGTGGACATTGTTCCAAGCCAGGGGGAGATCAGCGTTGGAGAATCTAAGTTCTTCTTATGTCAAGGTGAGCGATGGCTTATGGCATCCCTTGTCTCCATCTGGGTTTGCTGGGAAGGTCAATCAGTGTATTAACTCTGGGGTAAAAGCTTCAGTGCCAGGTCTGTCTGCAAGATTTCTTGCTCGCTCTTTCTTGTATGCCCTTATGGTTTATAAGACGGAGTAGCAAAGGCAACACATGCTGTTTACTGGAAACAGTAAATGTGTTCTCCCTTGAGAGCTGGCAAATGAAAGCAGCTCCAGCAAAGAGATTTTTCAAATTAAAAAACAGGTACTGAAGTCTTGTCTCTAGGCTTGAGCAATAGCCACAACAATGGCACCTTGCATCATTCCGCAGCAATTTGGTCTTTTGAGTTTAGAATTAAGCCTGTTGTTTTTCCAAATTATTTCTCTCATCAACTGCTAGCAGCAGTAATGGGAGTGCCAGGTGACTTGAGAGTTGTTACCTCTCCAGCTAAGGATATTAATGCTGCTGAAAACCTACATTTCTTGTGACACGATTTTGCTGTTTGTTCAGGCCACCAGCTACCCCAGGCTGTTCTCCAGCACAATGTGGTGAAGTGCTGGCACAATCCTCATGCCCCAAAGTGGGTCCTACAATTTTATGGCATTTTCCAAATTAGCGTCCACGTGTCCTCTATCAGAGGCTTTCAGAGGCTCTGCAAGCAGCTGGCCTGGTTTCTAATGGGAGGAATTAGTATGCTGGAGCACTGACTTGATAGCATCCTGAAGCATGACACACAGCAAATGGGTGCTATAGAGAGCTCTGGGGGCAAAAATGCTGTCAGAGGACCACTCTTCCTCAGGAGCATACTGTCTGGGAAAAGTAATGAGGTCATCTGATCCACGAGTGCTTAATGCAGAGTAATTTGTTAATGCCAGTGCTTTAAAAATGAATGTGTACCCTGAGCGAGTGCTGTTGTGATAATATTTGCATACAGAAAACTGTGGAATCGATTAAAGCCCCTCCAGTAATAGGATTTTGCCCCTAATAACAAAGCCACACTGATGAACGCAGAGATGTGAGCTGCGAGAGATGACCTGGAACCACTTAATCACAATCTGATTTATACTGGATGCAGCAGGAGGGTTAAGCTGATCAATGCCAGAACTGCTGCTATAGCAATGTCACCATTTTGGTATACGAAGTAGCCCAGCCTGGAAATATGGGTATTTATTAAAAACTAGATGGAGCTGAAGCAGGAAGATATTTTTATATCTCGGGCTGATGTGTGTGTTAGAGACACTGGGCCATAGGGTCCTAGGATGCATAGAAGGCCATTCTGGGCTAAAATCAGTGTACCTTTTAGATTATAAAACCAACCTAATATCATTTTTGCAGGACAGCAGCTGACCATTCACAGTGCAGTGAGAGAGAATTTTCTTTGCTTGCTTCTCAGGTACCAGAAGCCCTTCCCCTGGGTCAATCTTCCGCATAGCGCTACTGGTTGTATTGAATTCCCTCTGCAGGTTTCTTGGTGACTCATTTCAGTTTTCTTTGTTTTCCTTTATTGTCCCTAGTGGCAGGGGAGGCCAAATACAAAGACATTTCCTGGTTTTCTCCTAATGGAGAGATGCTGACGCCGAACCAACAGCGCATCTCAGTGGTGCGAAATGATGACTTCTCCTCCACCCTCACCATCTACAACGCCAACATCGACGATGCTGGCATCTATAAATGTGTCGTCAGTAGCGTGGAGGAGGGAGACTCCGAGGCCACCGTCAATGTGAAAATTTTCCGTAAGAAAGCAGCTCCGAGGCTATTTTCTGGTCTACCTTGCACATGTATGAGGCAAGATTAGGGAGGCAACCGTTTTAGCTTCTTAGAAAATGCTGCTTTTAAAGGGGAAGGAGAAGGGTGAAAAGAAGGAGGAAGTTAAGAAGATACAGCCTTCCCCTCTCTTGTTTTTAAGGGGAAGGTGGCAACTAGGACCTCGGCCTGTCAGGGCATTCCCAGCATGTCTGCTGCTGAAATTCTTCAGAAAGGCAGGAGAGCAAGGGAGGGTAGAAGGAGAAAATTCTAGCACATCATAAATGTCTGCGAGGAGTAAGCAGAGAAAACAGCTTTTGTGGATGACAGACATGCTGTGAGATAAGACTCCTTTTTAGTAAAGAGGGTCACGTTCAGAAGGGTTATAATAACCCATCAGCACGTTGTCCAGCAGAGCCACGATAGCAGCTTCTCCCCTTCCTTCCGGGAAGCTGAGCAGTTCCAAGTTGATATCTTCTTTTTGCAGCGTAGATAAGTCAGTGAGCTAGACAGAGCATTGATTTGGCCCACTGATATGCTTGGGAGGCAGGGCTGGAAATGGGGTTCCAGTGCATTGTGTCAGGCACAGCTTTATCCTTCCCTCTGGAAAATTAGGATTTCTGGAGAACGTGTCCTCTGGGGTTTCTTGGCTTTCCTCAGACTTGAGTCAGGAGCACAGCTTGAGGTATGCCAAGAAAGCTGCAGTGACTTTCTCCTTCCGTTGTTTTCAGAAAAGCTGATGTTCAAGAATGCTCCTACTCCTCAGGAATTCAAGGAAGGGGATGATGCTGTGATTGTGTGTGATGTGGTCAGCTCACTGCCTCCTACCATCATCTGGAAGCACAAAGGCAGGGATGTTATCCTAAAAAAAGATGGTAAGGCACAAGAGATGTCCTGGTGCTTGTCCATTCAGGGGTCAAATGTCCGCCTTCCATCAGGATTCAAATCAGACTTGTACAAGGGGTTCAAGAGAACAAAATGGTGGTGGTCACAAGGGAGGAGAGAAGCAATTTGTACCTAACACTAGGTCTTAGGATGTGAATTTAGTTATTCAGGGTGCTGTGGTTTGGCAACGGCAGGACAATAATGTTCCCACAGCAACGGCCACTGGAATAAGCCGAGGAATTATTTAAAAAAATCATATTAAAAAAATGCCATCAAATAGAAAAGCTGCATGTTGTGACACTCTCCAGTCTTCTTAAAGAAAAGGAGCTTAGAGCTCCTTGCAGTAATCTTGCTCTTTCTTTCAAAATGCTGTAGACTCATGCCCAGAGTGGCCTTGACTCCGGTTGAGCATGAGTGTTTGTGTATATTTATCTCTTTATCTCTCCATGTGTACTTACAGTATAAAGCACTAGAGCAGTTTGCCTGCTGCCCACATCTGGTTTCTTTCTTGGCAACGTCAGATCCAGTTACAGCAGCATCTCCATTAAATGATGGGAAGGGAGATTTTATTACACTAACCATGGTCTTAACCCAGAGAGGGCAAGGAGAGAAGAACCACCTGTAACCTCCAGTGAGCTTTCCTGAGAATCCCTGGATGAACCTTCCTTTTGTCTTTTCCAGTTCGATTTATAGTCCTGTCCAACAACTACCTGCAGATCCGGGGAATCAAGAAAACAGATGAAGGGACATACCGCTGTGAGGGCCGGATCCTGGCTCGCGGGGAGATCAACTTCAAAGACATTCAGGTCATCGTAAATGGTGAGCAGCTTAGAGGAAGGCTAGTGCAGGGGCAGGGTGTGTAGCACCTGCACTTCAGGCTGCTGGTGGTAATGTTATTTTAGAGTCACAGTTTACCAGCTGCTTCCTAGTCTTTCTCTGCTGTGTCAAATAAGAATGTCCGGGAGTTGACTGAGTGTTTACCAGATCTTTACAGGAAATTGTCATGCCAAGAGAAACCTCAAGTGTCTCATGACGTAGAGTGAAGTACTGATCTTGCTGGGACTCATAGGTGATTTTGTCTACAACACTGATTCTCTGTGTCTCCCCACCCTCTGCCCCCCCTTCCCCGTGCTGATTGCTGTAGAGAGCTCATGCATCAAACCTCTTGATTGAAACCTGCAGGTGATGGCATAAGGGTTTGAATTACTAGTGACATCCATCTGTGTGTATTGTAGAGACTCAGTCTTGCTCACATCTTCTGTCCTTTCTAACTTGAATGTGAATTCCTTCTCTTCTAGTACCTCCTTCTGTGCGTGCCAGACAGAGCACTATGAATGCCACTGCGAACCTCAGCCAGTCTGTCACCCTCGCCTGTGATGCTGATGGCTTTCCTGAGCCAACCATGACGTGGACAAAGTAAGACGCTGTGTGCAATGCCCTGATTTATGTGAGCGTGGATGTTTTCAGCAAGGCCTAGAAAACCAGGCTGGAGGGAAAACAGCATTTTAACTGGAAAAAGGTTCATTCATTTTTCTCACAAGAGAAAGAATGGCCTCATAAAGGAATTGCGGTTAGCCTCTGTTGTGAGTAACTGTTAACTGTGGGCCACTCGCTACACACCCTCTGAGTGGGATGGGGAAGAGAATCAGAAATCCAAAACCTTGTTGCCTGAGATAAAGACGGTTTAATGGATAAAGTAAAAGCTGTGCATCCAAGCATATGAGCTATTATGAAGAAAATTAACTCTCTCCCAGCCAAAACCAGTACAGCTTCTTGGATAAACAAGAATAGCAGTAAAATTAGCAATTTTTCACTGTCCCATTGTATCCTTTGTCAAGCTGCAGGTAGAGATGAAGCTTCATGCTGACCAGACCTGTCCCGTGGGTCAGTTTATTATCATCATCATGTGTTGGGGAACTTGGGCAAAAGCAGATGGTGTAACTTGCATTTGTCATGCCAGGAGATCTGCATCTGAAGTCTTTCTCTTCATTTCATTGGGTCTAAAATTCACTGTCAGGCAGACCTCAAGTATACTGTTCTTGAAATTGAGTAGCCTGTGGTGAAGGTTATGAGGAAAAGCTGATGACAGCCTGGAATAGTCTTGATATGCAAGGACAGAAGCAATCTTCAGTGGTGATTGTAGTTCTTGCATACAGGCTATGATGTGTCAGGAGATGAAAGGTTCAGCTGCCAACAGCCCTAAAGCAGGAGAGATTTTAGGAACAGATAAAAATGTAAGCTTTGGAGCGCACAGGGAAAGGAAAAGGTGGTGATCCCTCTGAACCTGAGGAATTTCAGTGCAGTGATGCAGTCCTAGCAGTAACTACAAGCCTAAAAAAAGTAGCTTTTGCTTGCTTCTCCTCTCCAACACAGCCAGTATGTTTTGTGCCCTGCAGGGATGGAGAGCCAATAGAACAGAGCGATGATGAAGACAAATACAGTTTTAACTACGATGGGTCTGAGCTCATCATCAAGAAGGTGGATAAAAGTGATGAATCCGAATACATCTGCATTGCTGAGAACAAGGCTGGCGAGCAGGATGCCACTATTCATCTCAAAGTCTTTGGTAAACGTTCTCGTACTGTCTCACCTTTCCAATCCATTGGTAGCTCACTAGCGCAACCTGGAAATAACGTACTTCTCCCAGATACTGGCTGATGTGCCTTATCCAGAGCCGCTGCGTTCCCAAGTAACGCAGTGCACCTCTGCCGTCATGCTAGGCAAAACAGATTCTGTGTCTGTGTCTGAAATGGATTCCAACTCCATTCTGCTTCCTCCCTGATAAAAGAAATTCAGTCCTGTGCAGGCAGTGGTGTGAGATTCACGTGCTACTTGAAATATCTTCCAGACCCAGAGGGCTGAACCCTAAACCAACCGAAGTTGCTATTATAAGGTTTTTAGCAGTTCAGTGGGATGTGCTATAACCTTGACAGGGAGGTGAACTCCACCCCACCACTGTGTGAAGGAGCTCAAGCTCACAGGAATGAATCAGCAGCTTTTCTACCTTCCATGAATCTGAGACTGTTAAGGAATATAATTCTCCCTGTCTCATGCCTCTGCAGCCACTTGACAAAGCCGCTTATCAGAAGGCTAATTTGGGGCAGAGAAAGTAGACAGTGAGGTGGGAACTTAGCTTATAATCTCAGGGACTCATCATTTGTATGTTGTTAAATGGGTTATACTTCAGACAGACCCTCTTCTAGCTCTCTTACAAGCCTCAGCTGTAAGCATGTGTAGAAAAGGTCTTCTAGTTCTGCACGGAGGTGCCCTCTTCTCAAATGTCACTCGGCTCTCTTCCCCATGTGGCAGTAAACTTGTGCCAGTTCAAAAGCCTTTTTTCCCCAGTGTTGCTTGTTCCAAACACTGCCGTTGACGGGCAAGCTTCATTCTGAGCACCAACTGAATGAAGGTTGCTTTTTCTTTTCAGCAAAACCCAAAATCACCTATGTGGAGAATAAAACAGCTATGGAGCTGGAGGACCAGATTACACTGACCTGTGAGGCATCTGGTGACCCCATCCCTTCCATCACGTGGAGAACTTCTACGCGGAACATCAGCAATGAAGAGAAGGTATAACCCCTCCCAAAACCATGGTCTCATTTGCTGGCATCAGTGCAGCTTGTATCTGCCTGCCTCTGCTGATCCAGAATGCATGATAGCCATGCACAGATGCCCATGGAAATCATGGTGATTCCCCTCTCTGTAATGAGAACACATGCCATCCTGCACAGACTATCTGCTGATGGGTCAGCTCCAGAGCTGAAGTAATGCCATAGGTGTCCTTCTGTACAGAGAGCCATCTCAGTTTATTACAACTGAGGATATGCTGCTTAATTTCCTGCTGGTATTGCTGAGTGGAATTAACTTGAAAAGCAGCAGGCCCTGGACCCTTTACAGAGGAGTTTCCAAAGCAACCTATAGTTGTCAAAGGGTTTTTCATTTCCAAGCTGAGAGGTGGGAATGAGCACCCTGATTCCTGTGTCGCCCATGCTGTCGTCACCATGAAATGATCTGGGAGGGTTGGCAGGTGGAGAGGTATGGAGCATTATCTCTCAAAGATGCAGTGGACCAAAATGAGCCTGTTAATTCCTTCTTGCCCTTCTGT
Source organism: Mesitornis unicolor (assembly GCF_000695765.1). Taxonomy (NCBI): domain Eukaryota; kingdom Metazoa; phylum Chordata; class Aves; order Mesitornithiformes; family Mesitornithidae; genus Mesitornis; species Mesitornis unicolor. Next base: position 53,432 of record NW_010171134.1, on the reverse strand, counting down.
ATTGTATTCTAATGCTGCATGCCCTTGAAGCACAAAAGCCTGGCTGCCTTTGTGTTCACCTGTTTTGTTGATCACGGCAACACCATTTTGTTCTTAAAAAGCAAAAATAATTAGCAGTTTTTCTTTAACAAAAAAGAGTGCTGGTTTTTTTTTTATTGGCCACAATTCCCCTTAATAGACAAGATTGGGATGTGCTGTATTACTGTAGATATTTCATAATAGCTATATAAGGTGATCAGGAGGCATAGTTTAGAGCCAAAGAAAGCCTAGACAAAAGTTGGAGTCAGGAGTTGTTGCTTATGAATAATCTTCTAATAACAGCTTACTTCAAGGCTCAGCTAATTTGGGCATGCCGGGGGTTCTGACTCAATATGAAGGCAGCAGTTGACAGACCATGAAAGTCTTAAAGCAGCAGAGGTCTCTGCTGTCGTCATCTACACAACCACCATTCTGCATTATAGCCTCCTCAATGAGCTTTTCTCATTGCCTCCGTGATGTCAGCACTTCACCCTGTTGTGAACGTGTAACCTATTAATCAGGATGCCTAAGTTTTCCAGCCTTAATTCTTAACATCTTTTGGATTCAAGGGCTAGTGCAAACACCTGCAATGTTTAGAGAGAGATTTCCATTGCCTTCAAAAGCTGTTGGCTTGGGCTATCACTGCAGCATGACTGGGGAACCTGTTTTGACAGGATAAGGTTATTCACGGCCTTGTCTCTGTCTAGGAGAGTGGTGGGAGGAGCGAAGTGCTCCAGTGCTGCTAGCACTAGAGCTTGGATCACAGCCAGGGAAGAGAGCTTTGACAGGGAGAGGAATATAAAAACTGAAATAACACTAAATCAAGCAGAAGTCAGTAGGAGAGCCTGTTTGTGGAGAGTCCCATCTGTTCAGCCCAATTAAACTAACAAGATCTCTGTGGCAAAACTGCTAACCATTTTTGAGACTCTCGTATATCCTGTTTGATGCCCTTAAGCTGGCGATCGATATTAAGGGAAGTGTTAATATGCTCATAGTTTCTTACATGGATGGGGAAAAGTCAAAGGTTTGAGGTACTACCATGTGTCTCATGTACTGGTTCAAACCTTCAGGGAAAAGATTTTTATTTTTTTTTCATATACGATGTACTTTCTAGCCAGGATTTTATTTTTTTGTGTGTGTTTTGTTTTGTTTTGTTTCTTACTTTTTTGGTTCTCCGTAAGTTTAGGTGAATGGTACAGATGTCCAGAAAATCCTCAGGTCAAAGTAGCTCTGGTCAACATTCTACTACATACAACCAAATGCACATATTGGGTTTACTGTCCACTTCCTGTCTCTGGGATAGCCCAGGGGAATGAATGGTCTTTGATGTGGGACAAGCAATACTATTTTGAAAATTACCAAGCCCTACTTTTGAGCATGCTTTGGATGCTTGGGTGCATCTGTCTTGCTACATGCTGTTTGCTTTTGTAATCATACTTCAGATCAGATTTTTAAAGGTCTAGAGGTGCCTTAACTGCCATGAACATTTGCTGCTTCAGAAAAACCTACCCAAACCTACAAGCAAACAAAGAAATAAAACCCAACAAAAAGCAAAACCCACACAAACCCACACAACAACATAACAAGAAAAAAACCCCTCTCTGGATTACATTCCCCCAACCTCTGTCTTTGTCCATGAACAGAGTTCGATGTGCGGACAAGGGGCAGGAGGAGCTATATAGCCCAAACGCCTAGGTTGACAATGTCACAGCTATTTCAGTATTCCCACGCTTCCCTGAGAGACCTGTAGGTATCATAGCATGCACAGCAAAAGATTCTCCTTTCTGTGGCTCTGCCTACATAAGGTGGCATCCCTTGGACAAACAGTCTTTTGCTTGAGGATGGTCTGCAAAGGTAAGTGGTTGTGACTGTGCTCGAGCAAAACCAGGTGACTGGTGACTGTGTACCAACACAGATGAGCAGACCAAACACCCAGACACTGGCATGCCGCAAGCTTGCTCTTAGTAGTAAGCTGGCAGCTTGCATTCTTCTGCCCTGTAGAGAGTGCAAGCAAAATTACAGAAAGAAAAAAACTTGCTGATATTTGTCTTACTTGGTTGTGAATGTAGGACCATCCTACTTAAGAGAAACTCTTGCCCTATCAGCCTGAGATTCCTGTCTATCACTACTGCAGAACATAGCAAGACTTAGCAGGCCTGGAAGGTCATAGGCATGATGATTTCAAATGGTTTGGCTTTATCTTTCCTCAAGTGTTTATTGCTGTGCCATTGTAGGGAGGAGGAGTGCTTTCTCTTTGAATGATACCAGAGGTAAAGCTGATGAAACCAGTATGCCGTATTCCTCATCACCTTCAGTATTTTTAATGTCCTTTTAAGAGACATGTTTCTTCTGTTGCTGTAGCAGAATACTAACTGTGATTCGGTAAATACAGTTTTGATCTGTTGTGTATTGGTGCATACAAGTTTTACAGTATTAGCGCAGACATGAGTGTGCTTCCTGTCAGATTTTCGAATGAGGCAATCGCTCGCTGCTCTTACACACGCATTCTGGAAACCGTTGCAGAGACAGTCCTGGGTTTCTTGCCCAGCTGTGTAGCTCAGTGAAACTTAGTATGAAACTCTCTAGGATGGAGAATGTGGTTCTGCCTGTTCTCCCCACACCCATGAGTGCCATTACGAAGAGCAGACTGTTGAGTGTGGGAACAGGCTTTTTTCCTCCTTCATCTTCCTTTAAGTTGACAGGTACTGAACACCAAAGGCAGTCTCCTTTCTTCTTTCTTTTTTATTTCTTTTTTAAATTCCCTCTGTGCTGACACCATAGAGACTGAGTGAATAGGGTTGAAAGGGGACTTGTATGGGTATAAGCAAGGCAGTTCTGTGGCTACCCTGACGTGCTCAGGTAGAGCGAATGACTGGTACATCAGAAAGGGATTATGCTGAATTATTATGGTCGCCTGCTCAGCTTTCAAGGAACTTGTGCTCAACAGGATATATATACATAGAAATGATCAGGTGGATGGGAGTGAGCTTCTCTCCAGGTGGCTTCACCTCAGGCCTCTAGTTACAAGCAAATGACCTGCTTTTATCAAAGTTCAGGCTGTCTGTACCATATGTTAATACATAAGTCCTACAGTGTTCACTGGAAGCACTTTGGAAACAATGCTATGTTTCTTTTACTCTCATTTCCTAAGCTTTCATCTCCATTTCTGTAATGTCATTCTTGTGTATGCTGTTATATCCACGCATCAGCAATGCTTGTGCCTCACACTCAATAATACCATCACAGCTGCGATATTAGCAGGTGATTTTTGACTCCTGAACTGAAATGGATCAATTTGCAATTGAAATAGAGACCAGAAGAAAAATATTTGAAAGATAAATAATAGGGGGAAAAGAGAAGCCAGCAACTTTGGTCTTTCTGAACCACACTGAATACGGTCCACGCTGTTGGTGGCTTTCTTTGAATGGGAAATGGATGTTTATTGGTAAGGTTTTGCATGTTTCGCTGACGCCTGTTGTTTGGTTGTCCCAAGCCCAGTAAGTCTTGGGTGCACACATCTGTAAGCATCATGAGCTGTACATTCTCACACGGAGGTCCAAGGTTCTGTCCTGCTGTCTCTGGTCCGGGGGGGAGGGTCGTACTGTTTCGGTGCTTTGCAGCTCAAGGTCTCCTCCTCCTGGCGCAGTATGCATGTAAAAACATGTACAAATGCATGACCACGTTAATGATATCAGTGTGTGCGGGTGGCTAAAAACCAGTGTCAGAAAACCAGTTCCATAATTATCTTCGCAATTTCGTGACCTAGGTCATCAGAATCACTTCCTCAGTATGTTGGGAACGGGTTTCTAGAAATGGTAAATGTGACAAGGGAAATAGTTACTTGATAGTAAAAACAGAAGCAGTCTTTAGGTATCATTAGCCTTTGCTTAATCATCCTATGACCAATTTATAGGACACTAAATTTTGAATGCAGATCTAAATTGAGCTTATATTAGGAAGTGGAAATTGTGATCACCCCACACACATGAGATACACGACTTGGAGCCTGCATGTGCACAGAACGCATTGTGGTGCATACACTATGATACCTAAAAGCAACCTTTGATAAACTTTTATTGCTTTTTTCTGTTGTGTTCTATATCTGTTCTCTCCAGGCTTCGTGGACCCGGCCCGAGAAACAAGAGGTATAAGATTACCAGACCTTTAGCAAACTTGTTAGTTTTTTGGTTTTGGTTTTTTTAAGCATTACAGATTAACAAATCTCTAGTCCAGTAACTGTGCCAACTAAACCAGCATTAATAATACGAACAGATTAATTATAAATACATAAAAGAAAAAGCTTATAGAGTTAGTAGGTGCTTGGCATGTAGTAATGCATTTTTGGATGAGCAAACTAGCTGTGTTGGGAGTGAGTGATGCTGGTTGTCATTTCTTAAAAAAACAAACAAACAATTAAAACCAAAGAAAATCTCAAATCTGACAAATACTGCTTCCACCATTTTCTTCTATGCTACTATCTTATCTGGCTTCTAGAGTTTTAAGAATAAGCAACAGCCTGCATTCTGGGGGAAAGCATTTTTTCCCCAAAGATAGCCTCTTCTGCTCCAGCCAACTCATCTGTTTGCTCACGGTACTCCTTACGTTGGACCTTCTCTTAAAGGACAACTGCTTCATGTTCCATTTCAAAATCAATGCAGATAAATCTTTCACAAGTTACATTTCTCCAGCAAATGCTCCAAATTGCAAAATTATTATGTACCTTAGATTTGCAAGGGTCAGTGACAGGGTGTGGGATAATGCAGTAACTCAGTTTGGTGCAAATGTGATTTGTTGCTGTTTTATTTCACATTTAGTGCTGTATTTTAAACATCACAATAATAATCTACCTTTACATGCACTTGATTTGTGCACTTTTCTTGCTTCAAAATGGTCTAGAAAGGATGTTTTCAAGCAAATTATAGGGGCCAGGTAGAGGAAAAAAATTAGCTATCAGAACTGGGTGAGTCGTATTGATATTTTTAGGATCAGTTTTCTGAGGGCTCTGGGTATCCTGAATTCTTTTTTATTTTTAAGCAGTCTTAAACCATAGAGACAAAACGAACCTCTAACTTAAGCACCGTTTCATACGGGGCTGAGCAGGTACTGCCCTTTTGTACTTGAAAATAATCTGTTGAAACAGATCGATTGTGACCAGTGAAGTCATCGAGTACTCAGATGAGTTTGCATTGAAGAATCTGGAATTTGAGTGATTTCATCTCTTCAGATCTCATGTCAATTCCTATTAATTACAATTGTCTCAGTCTTTCTCCTCCTCACCCCCCAGTGCTTTCACTGTGCTCTCTGTCTCAAAATAGGAGCACTAATACTAGGAAGCTTGCTGTCTCTAAGTTTCTTGCTGTGTCTTAAAATATCCAAGTGGGGTTCTGTGAGAATGCCGTTGAATCTTATTGTTTCAGCTTGTGTAGACATAGCTTTAAAATAGCTAGCATGGGGTCTTTTAGCAGTGTAGTCAGTGGCAGGGATTTCAGTTCTCAGGAAGCTGAGTGAATACTTGGCATTATTGTTCCACTCTTACTAATGGATTAGCTAGTTTAAAGTAAGGAAGCCTCTGTGAGCTTCAGCTGTAGCAGCATATATGGGTGTTAAATCCTGCTTTCCTTGCTTTGGAGGTGCAATTACAGTGGGCTGTGTCTTCCTCTAAACTACAGCCAGCTCTACTTACTACGCACAGTCCATAATGCCTTGGTTTACCATTTTGGTCCTGCATATACTGGAGAATTGCTGAAAGACGTATTAGCAGCGTATGCTAACAAAAAAAAAACACAAAAAAACCCACCAAAAAACTCCAAAAAAAAGCAACTAGAAAAAAACCAAAACCATGTTATGACCAACAGATGCTAAAAAACTCAGTTACAAAGTACACCTCAGTTACATCACAATTTGGTGATGTCTTTCTGGTAACTGGGAACTAGTACACCCTTACAAATTTTAAAAGGGAGTTGTGGTTAGCACAGTGCAAACACAGAGCTAGGAGAGACCACTTGTCTTCTTTCACTGGAACTTGTAGCTGTGGTCGGGGTTTTCAGGTGCTGTTTTGTAATGATGTCCACCTTGTGGAATGCGGGTGAGGAGAAGGTTGATGTGAAATTAAGTTGTGGATACTTGATTGTGAAAGGACTGCAAAATCCAGAACATGAAGGGAAGGGGGAGTAAATGCATTTCCTACTTGTCTCTCCTCTTCCCTTTTGGCACTGAAGTATTGAAACGTAGGGCAGCTTTGTACATAGTGACTATGTGCCTCATGGCATTGTCAAAATTTGGAGAAAGACACCTGCGTGTATCTCAGGATCAGTTGTAGTAGCTGGCAGTACAGGGAACTGTCATACCCTTTTCTGTAGAGTGGCAATTGCAATGGTATGAGTTATTGCCTGTATCCTTTAGGTTGTCTCCCCGTTACTATGAAGTGTTTTGTTATCCAAAATCCTCAAAATCAAAGAGGCTAGGTAGAGGGATTACACGTGCCTCCATCTGGCTCACAAGTTTCTACCTATCCTGTATCTCTAATAGTCAGAATTGTTAGCATCTGGTGGTCTGATATGAATAAACCAGTACCATACTTACTTGGGTAGACATTTTTCTTTTCTTTGGAGTAGTTCTCCTAATACTTTGTTTTCTTTATTTGTGCTTTTTGCATCAAGAAACAGAGCTTCATCTTCAGAGTCAGCTGCGTTACTTAGAAGTTACCATTTTACTGTGAGTGCCTAGCACTCTTTTGCTTATATTAGGTCTTGACGAAGTGGGGAAAAGACAGGTGACTCTGGATATAAAATTCCCTTTGCTGTAATGATCATGTGCTGGTATTTTGCCATGTTTAAATTCTTGCTCGCTGATGGTGTCTTGGAGATGAATATTTAGACTGTTCACCCAGCTGGTGAGCTAAAAGAAGCTGAGAGCCTCTGCAGATCTGGACATTTATGGATCCTACTGCAATAGTTTCAGAAGTGAGCTGGGTTTCAGAGTCTAATCACAAGTCAGACGAAAGAATAGCGATATAGTCAGCCAGTGAAGAAAGGTAAAAGCAGAATTTGGTTGTGTGAGATACCACAATGGACTAATGTTGTCTTAAGGGATCATTCCCTCGTTCTAGGAAACCATGCACGTGACACCACATATACATGAAATAAAGAACTGCTTCCAGGAACACAAGGGACCAAGCACAAGAGAGGCAGTGGAGTTCGTAGCTTGTGACACTGGTTAGGGATTGCAGTAGACCTGCATGCAGGGTTGAAGGAGGAAGAAAAATACATATAGTTGTTTTTGTGTCATCAAAGGATGCTGTTTTTGTGCATATGAAAGTTGACTGCCTCATATGAACCAATATTGAGAACTAACAGATGTAATCACATTTACTTGTAGAAACTTTGTTGGTCTTGCAGAATGATACCACTAGCTCAGAACAGCCTTCAGCCCAGAGGATCTGACCACTTGAGATACCAGAGATGTATTTTGTGCTACAGCTCAGTGCATTTGGCTGGTTAATATCCTCAGGGCTTTCACTCATAATCTCAGTACTTACTCTGTATCTTCCAAGAAAATTAGTGCTCTTCGGGCATTACTTGCATTAAGCATGGCAGGCTGCAGCAGCAGGCATAGCCATGAGGGCCCTTAATTTGTTCACTTGTGCTTAGGCCAGTTTGGAAATTAGATGAGAGAGTTAGTGCTTTAAAGCTTCCAAGCTGAAGCACAAGCACTAAGGTGGAGGGAGAAGTCCTTGGCCTTATGTGCTTCATGTATTAAGAGAGCAGTTGGGCTTTGGTCACGAATTGGAGAGAGCTTAAAAGGAAAAGAAAAAGTTATATGGGATGGGATCGCTGGGTGGCTGCAGATGGTAGCCTGGATTTTACATTCCTTGTCTCTGTCATTGACATCCCCACGCCTTTTTGCGTGTGGGAGCAGTTTCTAAACTGGCATATAACCAATGCAGATTGCTCTAGAATTTTTGTGAAGCGTTACAAGACCTTGAAGCAGGGTTGTCTCTAGAAGGGTCACATCGTTTTCTTGCTCTGTTCACTGTACCTTTCTCTCTTCAGTGCCAGGTACAGTTTAACGTTCGGAGCTTTCATTTTACCTGGTTCAGCTCTGAGGTCTGGATCTGTTATTAATTCCATTTCAAGAACACTTAGAAAAAATAAATATCAGTGAGAGAGAGGAAGGCCTCCATTCTCTGAGCGAAAACACGGTAGCCACTGGGTAGGTTTTCTACGAGACCATGCTGGCAAAAATTGTTCATCAGACCTGGATTGCTACAGTTCTCATTCTGGGAAGAAGGTGGACTTACCCAGCTGTCCTCAGACATGTAGTAACATCTGATACTTCAGTCCTTCATTTCATTTTTCCCCTTCTCCTGAGTGCTTTGAATCACTGCAGTTGGCCTTGTGTGGCAAGGAATCTTGCTTTTGGAATTGCCTCTCTATGCCCATGTTTTCACCTGGTCTCAGGTGATCACTTCTGAAGTACTGAGCACTGGAGGGTTGTTGTGAGGTAGACTTGTGTTTGTTCCCATCCCTTTAGTCTGCACAACAGGCTCGCAGAGCTCAGCCTCTAACTCTCTTTTCCTTTCCTGCCAGACCCTGGATGGGCGCATCATAGTACGTAGCCATGCCCGGGTGTCGTCCCTGACTCTCAAAGAAATTCAGTACACAGATGCCGGAGAATATGTATGCATAGCCAGCAACACCATTGGGCAGGACTCCCAAGCCATGTACCTTGAAGTGCAGTGTAAGAACTGGAGGATGGGGTGGGGAGGGTGCCCATATGTTTAGAGGGGGGGCTGTTTTGATTTCCTTTTCCCATGATGGGACAGGCACGTTCAGCTAGGGACATGCGTGCTGTTTAGGTAGAGGGCATGGGAAGCAACTAGTCTGGAACAGTTTTGTTGGAGACGTACTGCTGTGTGCATACGTGCAACTGTTTGCTCTGGCTGCCTCCAGCTGGGTTACCGTTTGCACCTTCAGAAGATTATGGGCCACGAATCTCCTGCAGTCCCACTTTTTGGGTGCATCAGAGTTCTTCCCTAGGATATATTCCCAGTATGCGCTTGCTTAGGTGCATAGCATGCTGCTTTCTCCTCCTCCCACACGTTGTTAGGATCAACCTTTGGGACTAAATTTCCTTCTTACGTCTTTCAGCAAAAGACAATGCCTATCCCCCCAGATGGGAAGACAGTTCCTCTTTACTATATTAGATACCCTTCCCCATATTAAACTGGAGCTCAGCCAAGGGATCCTTTAAAATGAGGCTGTCTGGGCTACGGTAGGAGATTTTCTGGCACAAATTGCCTTCACTAATGTCTCTTTCAGATGCACCCAAGCTTCAGGGCCCTGTGGCTGTCTATACCTGGGAGGGGAATCAAGTGAACATCACCTGTGAAGTATTTGCTTACCCGAGTGCTGTAATCTCCTGGTTCCGGGATGGACAGCTGCTTCCCAGCTCAAACTACAGCAACATCAAGATCTACAACACTCCATCAGCAAGCTACCTGGAGGTGAGGGAAAGCAAGGAGGGCAGGAGGCATACTCAGCCAGGAAGGCTCAGTACTATCAAATAATTTACACTCCTGGTGTTGAAATAGTTAAGTCTTTTGTCAGGGCATCCTGTTGGTAGACAAGAAGTCACGAGGGCTTTTTTGGCACCTAAACACTAAATAAATCAGGTAATGGAAGACACCACCCCCGCCTTGCTCTTGACTGTCTGTCCACTGCAGTTCTCCCCTCTGTGGACAGCCTTCAGAGCATTAGCACCTGTACTTTATTGTGGCTTTTCTCCCCAGCACAATATAGAGTGAAAAGGGTTTTCTGATCCGAGCATGAGCCTTCATTCCTTCCACAGGTGACGCCAGACTCTGAAAATGATTTTGGGAACTATAACTGCACAGCTGTGAACCGCATTGGCCAGGAGTCCTCAGAGTTCATTCTTGTGCAGGCAGGTGAGCATCCCTGGCAGGATGATAAGGAAGTGCATATGCAGCTCTTGAGCTGAGGTGACAGAGTGACTGTTCATTTCTAGTTTGTGCAGGTGGGGTAGCAGGAGAGCCAGCTTTCAGAGAGATTTGTGCATTGGGGTGGGTTGTAGATAAGAAGATCCACAATATCTCTGTTTCCTTGTTTCTGAAGTGTCACATTCTTTTCTGCACTGCCCATACACTTTGACAGAGCTGTGATCTTGGATTTCTGACAGCCATTACATATGAGCATATGTGTGCACATGTGTTTCTCAAAATCAGCAGAGTTTCCCTAATAGTGCAGGTAGTGCAAGATAGAAACCACACAGCACTGTGTGCCAACCGAAGAGGCCTGGTGTCTGACTGCATGACAGACTGGAAGGGCCTCTGGTGTCCTCTCAGGGCTGCCATGGAGGCAGATTTAGAAATGGTCAACCTATGTCCTGCAGTACCCTAGGGAAGAGACTGCAAGCACATGATAGCATCCAGGATGCTCTTGCTTCTCAGTTCTGGTTGTTCTCTTTCGAAGAAGGTACTGTAACTCTCTAGCCTCTTAGAGGAGAGAGAAGACAAAGGTCTCTGCACTGTCTAATTAGCATTCTTAAAAACCCTCATAATAGCCTTCCCCTCCTGAAGGGAGCCTGTGCTTTGTCAAGCCATGACAAGGGTGCGTTTGATATTCCCAGTTTTCTGTTTTCTTGGCCACTAGAGCTTGTTTTTCGCTGTCTGCTGTATCACTGGTTGTTTTCCCTTCCTCCCCCAGATACTCCGTCCTCTCCTTCCATTGACAGAGTGGAGCCCTATTCCAGTACTGCCCAAGTGGAGTTTGATGAGCCTGAAGCTACCGGCGGGGGGCCCATCCTCAAGTACAAAGCAGAGTGGAGGGCACTGGGCGAAGGAGAATGGCATTCGAGGTTGTACGATGCAAAAGAAGGTAGGATGATAAAACAAAATGTTACCTCCCTCACCTGCATCTCAGAGGACTTGCTTTCCTTTAGGGGAAAGCCAGAGTGGAGACTGGACCCAGAACAGGGCTCTGTCACATGGGGTGAACGTGGCAAAAGTATATGATAGAAATACGGCATTTATTGTTGACTTAAAGCCTGACCCTCTCTTTGCTTTTCCTCCCTTGTTTCTGCAACAGCAAATGTGGAGGGCATGATCACTATCACTGGCCTGAAACCAGAAACAACCTACTCTGTGAGACTGTCTGCAGTCAATGGCAAGGGCGTGGGTGAGATTAGCCTACCATCCGACTTCAAGACACAACCAGTTCGTAAGTAAAACTGAGACCTCCCTCTGCTTCTCCAGTTCTCTTTCCTTGCATCTTTCCAGGGAATCTCTGCCATGCATGGGTGACACCTTCTTCTCCTGCAGTTCTTGCTGCACGCTTTGGTTTTGTTGTGCTTTTTGACTCTAGTGAATTTCGTTACTAATTAAAAACCTCCCTTGAGGGTAGGAGGCAGAGGAACTATTCTATTTGCACTAGTTTGTGCCCTGGGTTACTAGTATATACTTCACACTGTCAAAGAAAGGGGGCTATGCAATGGAGAGTTTTAATAAGAAAAAGCAGCGAGTTGAGAAGGGTATTGGTCATAGAGAATATAACATCATTGTCACAAGGGAGGTTTTTTTGCAAATCAGAAGTTTAGATTCAGTATAGGACTGGCCATGAACTGTGGAAGAAGGGAGAAGGAGGGGCATTTCTCTTTCCTGCAAATCACTGCTTTAAGGTGCTCATGCATCATGTGAGGTGATTTCCAAACCCTCTCGTCTGCTTTACTTGTGAAATGTTCCGCTCCAATGGCAGGATGCTCTGCTGTGGCCTAACACTGTCCCTCATCTTTCAACCAGGAACAAAAAAGGCAAGAATTAAAAGAGAGTTGTTCAAGACAGGAGGGAGAGAAAGAGGAAAAAAAGTCTAGAGTGGGTAGGGGAGATTTGACAAAAGCAGGCAGGGGAGACGTTGTCTCTCGTCCTTGTACACAGCCTCATCCAAGTGTTAGGATCTGTATTCAGCTGCCCACAGCCCCTGGGCTTCTTCTTTCCCATTCCCTTGTATTGAGATCTACACCTGATTCTTCCTCCCACCGTTGCACCCATACTTGTGTACCTATTTCATAGCTCTTCTGAAACCACTACACAGGACCCTCTCCTTAATTCAGAGCTGGCAGTATTCCTAGCTGGTGTCCGTGCATGCTTGGAGGCCCTGTGAGCTGTGCATGGTCTTGGTTTTTGTCTGCTGACTTCTGCCTCACCGGAATTGCTGAGCAGTGTGGGACAGTGCACATGACTTGTTGCTTGGGCATCCCGGGCCCTGTACAGTAAACCAGCCCTCACAATTGAAGTCCAGTCTGTGATAACTCCTGTAACCTGCCCCATTCCCTAGGGTTGGATTTGAGACAGCTGGTGATGTTTTGATTTTCCAGCTCCGTGTTCGCTATCTCCTTTACTCACGTCTTCTACATTTTATTTTTTATCTATCTCTGTCTTTTATTTTGGTCTGTGTTCCATCCATGGAAAAACTGCAGGCATCCCTCACACACGTAAGTGCATCTCTGCATTTCTTTCACTCTCTTTTTATGTTCCTAGAATGTTCCTTTAACACACATAACATTAGCTTTTAATCTAGTACCTTTTTCCTCTCAAGGTGTTTAGAAATGAAGTAACTGATACTGTCCATTTCCTAACAAGACTGACACCAGAATAGTCATCCTACTTTGCATAATACTGCTCTTTTTAGAACAGAATTAGGGGTTAACATCTTTGTCTTTATCATAAAGCATGCAATTCAAATATTTAACTTAGTGATTGCCTAATAATAATAGTTAGCATGTTGATTACAGAGTGGAGTAGTGGAAGGCTTCATGTTTATGAATTGATTATAAGTTTTCAAATTTTAATGAAGATAATTCAGAAAACAAAACAAAACCAAGATGAAGTTTTAGCTGAATTGTAGATCTGGCTTAGGCCAATTGAGAGTCAACAGTCTTCAGAATTTTTAATATCTTCACAGTTTTGAAAACAAAAACTTCAAGAAAAGAAGTCATGTTTTTTTGTCTCTTTTCACTAATACTTTTTACTGTTATTAGTCTTTGGACAGTCTTCCAGCACTTGTGTAGATTCTATACCCAAATAAATAAACCTCCTATTAAATTCTTTAAAAAAGCATGTTTTCCCCTTCCCAATGCAAAGTGAGTTAGAGAGATCTGATGGATATGTTTAATTATCAGTTTGGTTTAGTGAAACATTGTATGCTCCCTAGCTTTGTACCTTTCAAATTAGAGTAATGGCAGCTAAAAGAAACCTCTATCAAAGTGAGCATTATTCTGTTTATTAAAGTATGTGTCCCTGTGGTGAGCTGCTGTTATTCCCAGGATTGCATGGGCAAGCTTTATGAAGCTGCTGTTGCATTCTTTGAGATTTCTGAAGCTGAAGTAAAAAAGGAGATATTTTTTTTCCTAATTACTGGATTTCAGTTATGCTTGTGCTATTTTTCCTTAAAGATGGTATTATATGAGAGCTTGGTCTTAGTGGACCACTACCAGGATGAATGGATTGGTAGTCAAGATGAATGAATGGACAGCTGAATAGAAAGAATTGCAAATTGAAGTAGTTAAAAAAAAAACCCACCCAACCTGGGAGATATGTTTCCAGCACATATATGCAGTCAGTTACTTAAAATTGTTTGGAGCCTGTTCATTTCAGTAGAAGTAATATATCCCTTATATGAAGTTAAACATGGTTAGTATTATGACTATCAGGCAAAAGATTTGATGGCCCCTTCTGAATTGGAGATAGTTAACAACACACAAGGGAGATAAGGGCTTCGGTATTCAGTCTCTGTGCGGATCAGTACCACAGGAAAAGGGAAAAGATCTAATTAAGAAGAGAGGAAAAAGAACATTAAAAGCTTTGTTTCAGTCACATCGACAGATCTGTCTGCCAAGCCTCATGTTCATCACTTGGGGACAGGTACGTAGCTTTGAAGAACATTAAATCACACTTGTAGTAGAGTTTTTTGCTTTTTTTTCGTGTGGCAATCAGCTGTCAATCAGTCTGTAGTCCCTAACTCTGCTCCCTTGTAGGGTGAGTTCCACTGCTGTTTTCCTTCTTTGGACTATAACTTTTTTTTCTATCTACTAATTAAGTTGTGCTGCTGCTCTTTCAAGCCCATTTATGCCTCGCAGCCGTGATCCTTCTGAGCATTCAGTTCTCTTTCTTTGCTCCCTGGGGTTCTCATCTCAGATCATGAACTGGGTTGCAGCAACGGTGAAGAGATTGTTGGTACAACAGAAATGCCTTTTTTCATCTGTCCTGGAGTTCCAGTCACATGATATTACTTGTCCATGGGCAAAATGAAAATCAGGATAAAGTTGGGTATCCCCTGTTCTGGTGTGACTTGAAGGTCACAGAAATGTGTCAGAAATTTCACAGGAAAGAATATAAAAACTCTATTTTGACACCAATTAGGGCTGTATTTTCAGACTAGCCAAAGCAACTGGTTTCCTTTGCCCTATTATTTAAAGTTACTATTTGAATGTAAAAACTGACACCATTTTTTAATGCCTGCTGGAATATGTCTGTAGTTTTTTTATGGTTTCTTTTTTTTAATTCCTCAATAAGCAGTAAGTAGTTTCCTTCTGTCATAGATGCACACGAAGGCTGAAGTAATTAGTAATCCAAAATGCAGGTCTGGCAAAGTGCATGCACTTCGCTTACGCTCTATGTCCAGAGAGGCTTGATCTGACAAAATATTACCAGATTGGTTTGGAACTTGGCAATCTTTTGGCAATATTTAACAGGAATCAACTCCCTTCCTCACCTTCCTTTCTCTTTCTTTAGCAAGTCCTGCTGCACCTACCTCCTGTTTAGCAGAGAGTGAGTATGGTAGGAGAGGTTGTTGTTGTTCCTCTTTGCTCTGCATGAACCTCCTCACTGCGTGTGGTGCAGTCTGCCTAACACCCCTGGGTGCTTTCCTCCTTTTCTGTACGTATATTTCCTCCCTCCCGAGTGAAAACTGAATCTTCAGGTAGAGGAACTACAGAGAAGCATAATTTTGATTTTCAGGACAGGCAAAAGCCACAGACAGCTCCCAGGTTTGCTGGACTTAGGAAAGGAAAGAGATTGAGAGAAAGATGTTGAGTGAATCCCTGCCCATGTGAAAGCTGGCTGCTCTCACTGGCCTCTGTCATTACAATTTCTGATCAGTTTGTGTTCTGTTCTTGGGGATGTCTTATGGGATACGCTCAGCTTTTGTGGTGAAGCTAAATTTCCTGAAACCAACTTAGCACAGCAAATAATGAATTTAGTTTTTCAGCTAAATGGAGTAGAAGATACTCAAGTGATCAGCAAGAAGTGGCTTGTGCTTCCCCAAGTCTGTTACTAAGACACCTCCTAGACCTGTAGAAGAAAGCTAATTTCATTGTACCTTGCTTCATCATATTTTAAATCTGCATAATCAGATTTAGGTTGCAAATCACACAAGAGTCTATTCTCACGCCAGCAGCGCTGATATCACCATGCGAGGAAAAGGAATCCATAGAATCATAGAATATCTCCAGTTAGAAGGGACCCATAAGGACCGTTGAGTCCAACTCCTTGCTTCTTGCAGGACTACATAAAACTAAATCATATTACTAGAAGCATTGTCCAGATGCTTCTTGAACTCTGACAGGGTGGGTGCTGTGACCACTTGTATGGAATAGCAGAGAAATCCCTCACAGCTCTTGTGTCTCAAGCTGTGACTTTTGGAAGTAGAGACATTCTTCTTTGTCCTTCTGTCCTGGTAATCCTTGTATTTAGTGCTTGTACAGTCTGCCTTTTTGCTCTTGGGAGTGGAGTGCTTAGCAACATTCCCAAGGGGCTTTCAGTCTGTCAGCTTCCCTCATAACTGCCGTGTTTCTCAAGGGTGCTCACACTTTGTAGGGCTGTTAGATACTTTTTCCTCCTCTGAGCCTGTACCCTGGCCCAGTGCATAGAGGTGAGAGAGAACAGTGTATCAGGAGGGTAAGTTCTCATTAGTCCTTGCTCCTTTGTCTCCTGTAGTTGGACAAAAGCTAGCAATGGGATGCTGCTCTAGAGGGCCTCCCAGAAATTCCAGTCCTTAAGGGACTAGCAACATGTGAACCTAGGTTGCTATTTGGGCCAAAACCAGAAAAAACGCCGCCTCTGAAATTGGATTCAGAGCTTCAAAACTCTTCAGGATGGAAAAGCATCAGTAGGGACCCTTGGAGCTGTAGCTTGCTGCAGGATCTGTGCAGTGCAGGCTGGTGTCCCTGTCAACTGGAAAGGCCTGCATCTGGCAGCACAACTCATGATGTGCACAGGGGTTGGAAAAGAGCAGCAGTAGAGCACAAGTTCTGCAGCTTCTTCAGGTAATAGATGTCTGCCATAAGGATCCAGTATCATACTCACTCTCTTCTCATTAGACCTCTACTCTTTCTGTTCTGTCACCTCTGCCTCTTATTGACATGGTAAGCTTCACCTTTACATGTCCTGTCTATCCTTCATGTTTCCATAGCAACTCAGCCTCTTGCTGAATCCGAGAGCTCAGAGCCACCAAGTGAGTAGACGGGAACTGCTCTCCTTTGGTCCAGAGTGCTATTTGTTATGCTGTAGCCCTTCTGTCAAGGGAATTAAAGCACTATACTGCATTCTGTTGATGTCTGTTAACCAACAATCTGGCGTTAATGTGTTGTGTGAGCATGTAGCTGTTAACATACCAGCATGGTACCACTGTTCTTCCTGTTTCTGTCATCCTGCCAAGCATGCGATAAAAAATGGAAATAGAAGAGACATGGAGAGGGAGAAAGAGGGGAAGAAAATAAATTTCACTTATTATTTCCAAAAGGAGTATTTTCCTTTCATGTTTTCCATTAGTGATTTTACTGTTGAAGCTGCCTTCGCTAAAGGGACAAGGACCAAATAATCTTCTTTCTACGCTGCCTTGCTCTATTTTCTGTGAATTTAGGGAGATACAGTTGATGTTACAGCTATGGATGTTGGATGTTGAAAGAAGATGCAAATGAGGAGGTAGAATATCTTACAGGGGAGAGGACTATAGGGAGAGAGTACTGCCTCACCGTGCCACATATGTGCCACCTGCATCAAAGGGGTTTAAGACTTCACAAGAAGTCCGTATCTGAAATGAGAATTGGATTTGAGTTCCTTCAGTCCTTTCTCAGTGCCTTGTTGGTTAGACAGCCATTCCTAGTGGGACTGAGGCAGGTAAGCAGATGCTTTCATGCTGGATCAGAGTAGTCTAAGGAAGATTAGCTAAACCTTGCATTAGTTGATTTCTACGTACAAGAACCGTTTTGAAATGTCCGCTTCAGCCTAGCCGTTAAGAGTTCAGTGACACACCTTCCTGATACTGAGGGGATGTAACAAATGTATGACTTTAATCCCTACTTGTAGGAGATTTAAAGCCAATCACATGTTGATAGGAAAGCCAAGCAAATGTTTTCAATGCAGTCCTGGAAGACAAAGACAAACACTTTAAGAAGACAGAGGTTTACATGGTGCATATGTGTGTTTTGAACAACTAATCATTTCTGCAAAGCCAAATGCTTTTCTTTTGATTTGCAGTAATAAAATGTATGTGGTTTTGTGAATATGGTCTTTAAGATAAAGACCTTTGTGATGACCTGTAGTGGGTTAGAAATGGTTCATCATCATTGGGAAACACTAAAAGCATGACATATGTGACTGTTTTGGGGTTTGGGGTGGAGGGAGAAGATAGTATGGATAGTCTAGAACCATCAAAGGAATTAAAAAAAAATAATTAGTGCATTTATGACGGGTGCATTCCACAACCTTACACATTGCATGAAACGTCCTTTTATCTGCCAGTGACCACAACAAACACTTTCCCTCTTGCAGTACTTTTCATGTATACAACATGCTGAACCACAGTTCCTGATGCATCTGAAGTGGCGGTGGTTCTGTATTGCTGAAGAGAAATTTAATTCAAATCAGACTTGGAGGGTGGAGTGGAGGGGACAAAGGGCAGAGGAAAGGTGGCAACCAGCAGCTCTACTGATAATCTTTTCTTTCTTAGGAGGGAAGGACTCCATTCTGGCTGCTCATATGTGGGACTAGGAGATAGCTTTAATGTGAAGGAAAATGCTGTGTTATTGTTTTGCAGAACATTCCTTGTTCCTTTAAAAAAAAAGGGTCTTTTTTTACCTAGAAATGATACTAAGAGCTAGTTCATGATAAACATTTTCCACACTTCTTTACGTTTGGTTGGGGCTGGGGGGATGTGTTTGGGCAGGGGTTGTGTGTTTGTTGAGGGAGGGGATGCGGAGGTTTTTTTAAGGGTAGAAGTTTCAATTTTCACCCACGCTGAAGTTCAGGCTCTTATACTGAACAGAAGCAGATGTGATCTCTCACTGCCTCATTGTCGTTTGTGTACACAGCCAGTTTATGCAAATAGTAAACACATTTGTATGCGAAATTGCTCTGCAATATATGAGTATGCTGTATTCAACAGCATGAAAGGGCATTAGCACAAGGTAGATGCTCTTACAACTTTGCATCATTTAATTATTGGTGATGTTTCTGAGTGATCTTGTGTCTTGCCCTAACCTAACCTCAGTGGTTAAATGAATGAAACCAAGAGCAATTCGAAATGGAGCGCTGCTGGGTAGCATCGTGAAGTCAGGAAAATTAACAGTGGATCTAATTGAAACCTAATGAAGCTGAAAAAAGTGTCTTCACTGACTTCAGTGAGTTTTTCACTTTATGTGATCAGTAACATATGGGAGATGTCTGTTGTCATGTAAGAGGTTTAGGAACATGTGTCTCCTTTGACTTAATGCTCTTAGGTTGCTTGGATAAATAGTTTTGTTTCAGTGGCAGTCATGAAGTTTTTCTTGCAGCTCTCCACTATGGAATCTGTTTTGCCTAGCAATGTTGGAGGTCACTAGGAAAAAGTACCTTTTTCAGTTGAAGCACTGATTTGGGTCTTTTTTCTATCTAGTCGTCTGGTTTTCCAGAATCTATAGGAACTTACGTCATATTTGCTAGATACTGGCCAAACAGATTCAAGAGGGGCAGGGTGGGGAGGACACTGAGCAAGAGACACGCAGGTGGAAAGCCAAGTGTGAGTGGTTTCTTTTTGCTATAAAATCTGTGTTACTTGCACAGTGCATCCAGTCAATTCAGAATAAGTTGCAGCCTTGGGAGAAGGCTCACATGGGCATCCCAAGGCGCCCATGACTCTTTGCTTTGGAATTTCTTTCCCCAATAAATGGGCCTGTTCACCAAGTATTTGTGATAAGATAGACATGTGTGTGTGGGGGGAAGCCTATTTGCCTAAAAAGTGAAAGTTTGATAGCAGCTGTTCGTTAACTCATTTTTCTTTCCCACTTCTTTTTCCTTTCCTTTTCACTCAGTCCAGATTTACCAGGAAGTAAGTACAGATGAGTATATTCTCTGCCTGTGTCCAACCAAAATCCAAGAGCTACTATTGCAGTGCCTCTAGGCAGACAGTGCTGAAGTCCCTGTCTCCAAAGGAATTCAGTGTTCAGAGGCAACTCTAATCTAAGATCTAATTAGCTATGGAGTTAGGGAGAAGCATTTTCACGGAACAGACAAAACTGCATCTCTCCTTTTCATGCTTTTTAAAGTATGATCTGCAAGTAAGCTGATCAGTGGTACCCTTGGTAATATCAGTAGCTATAAAAGATGTTTTTATCAGGTGCCTTGGTTCCGTAGTCCTGAGAGAGTAAGCTCTAAGACAGTCAGCATTCTGACTGCCTGACTTGTACCCATGACAAAATGTCAAGGTTTTAAGCTGAAGACAGTATTTCCAGATGTCTTGCGTGTCTTAGAAGCCTCATCCACAGTAGCTTTTGGTTATGTTTACACTGCTAATTTTGCCTTTGATCTTTAACAAAAGCTTTCTCTCAGGAGGAAGTGATCTCAAAGGCAACCTCTCTTGCCACTTTTTAAATCTCATGTTATATTAAGCTTACTGGGAATTTGAAGTAAGTTTCCTCGTAAGCAGAAGACACTGAATGCCTTTCCAGGCAATCACACAGTAACCCTTCAACTTCCCTCCTCCATGATGCACCTGCCTCAAGTTCCATGAGTCTGTCTTTATAACTAGAGACAATGGGTTCAAAGCTTAGATGTAACACATCGGTTTTACATTTTGTACCATCAGTTCTTTCCCCAGTCATGGTATGCACTTAACCTTGTCAGATACAAGCACCCCAAAGATTAAGGGTTTAGTTCTCTTTACACCAAATCAACAGGGAAGTACTAAAGCACTGTGCAGTAGCCTCATGAAGATGAGACAGAGGAATAATCATGAAAAATTCAAGTTATGAAGTAGTCAGTGATTTAGGAAGGGAAACAGAACATGTAGTTAGTGGTGTCCTTTAGTCCAACAACTCATTTTTTTTTCATTCCCCTGTCATAGTCTGTGCAATTTTTCATCCCTTTCAGCAGTAGCTGTCGTCCTTGTGTCATCTTTGTAATTAATTTCCAGTGCAGAGCACCTCATTCCTCTTCTCATTGACAGAAAAACCCTTTGCACACATGAAATCATCAGTGCAATTCATTGTATGTGACTTGTGCCATTCCTTGAATCTTCAGGATGCATGCGTTGGACGGAGCTTGTGCACTCTGAGTGATAACTGTCAGTCTGACCAAATTCTGGTTGCAGCTCTTTGACCAAAAGCTCTGTCCTTAGAAATGTATACACATAGATTTTTCTCTTTTTCGGTTATTGTTACTGTTGATTTTTAGGAAAACATTTGTTTCTGCAGAAGGGAGAATACATCGATATGAACTGCCAAGGTTTGTCTTCACTGATGGCCAGCCGCGTGGACTGTCATTTTGACCATCCCACCTCTGCTGCCTGGACTGTTTCTGAATAACAGCGTATTCCCTTTTTCTTTCCAACAGTCCTGTGGATTCGTTCAGCTGTCCCAAGTTCTGGTGCACACTCTACAACAATTTTTGTTTCTTCTTTGACTTGGTATTAATAAGCAGCGATGCAGCTGTGCCTAACACTCACAAGGTCATAACTTGGTGCTTTCTACGATTTAATATCCTTATATTTCAGGCAATTTTACTGTCTCCCCTGTGTTTCTGATATATGCTGGCTAATTTAATTTTGTTTCTGTTTTATTTAGTCTGTAATTCTGTTGTTGATTTTTCCCTTGCCCATTGTTTACATCAGTTTTTTAATTTTTTTGTATTTTTCATGTGACCTCCTCCACTTTCCTTTCAACCAATCATGTGCGTGCGTATCATGTGACTTTGTCATGTGGCTTGCATGGTGCTGATGATGTCGTCCACGCTGGTGAACAGAAGGTAAAATACTTTGTTCTGATTGGTTGCCTAGATTTGGGGTGAGGATTCCCCTCTGGTCAGTGACCAGGGATCTCCAAATTCTGTCACTCCAAAATTCTTCTACAAGCCTTTTGGAGAAGTCGCTCACCACTGTCTGCATGTGAAGAATTCAACTTCAGTCTCCTACGCTGAGCTTGAAAAAACTAGGAGAGAGGAAAAAAAATAAAGGACAAAATTCCTGTGGCTCAGTCACTTGCTTCTTTCACTCTCCAAATCCAACAGTCAGCGTTCTAGTAAGGTTCTAAAACCCTCTCTGGCATTATCACCAATGGCAAAAACCCTTTTGCCTTTCAGGGTACCAGCGTGCCAGCTACAAACTGCTCGTTGATGGGAGATCATGGGTGAGATGCTCAGATAATGTGAACATCCAATCCTCCCGTTGCTTTAGCAACATTTTGACCCTATACAGTATACATGTATAAATACACATAAGCACATTCACACCATATGTATTTAGTAGCCTATCAAAAGGATCTGAAGTTCCCCATCTCTGAAATGTAGTTATTGGCAAGCATGTCACATTATGATTTAAGAAAGACTTTTTTGTATAATGAACTGTGTTTTTGTAAAATAGCGGATATAGGCACACACAGAGTACGTGATGGGAGCTGGACGTCACACAGTTTGCATCAGGAATACTATTGTACCTTTCTTGCCAGAGCACCTCATTCTTCCCACACAACATCTCAGAGCCTGTCAAGGGATTTAATTGGAACTCTTTTACCAGAAACAGTTACAGAAGCTAGTGATCTCCATGAAATCAAGAAGCAAATGATTGACCCCTGCAGCTTACGGAGATTAAATCAGTCTCCAAGTAAAATGTGTGGTAGTTAAAACAATCTCTGCAACAGTGTGATTTTTACAAATTCACTTAATACTCTGTGCATAGTGTAAAGTGGAGGGTGGAGGGAGGGAAACTCCTGCTTTTCTACTTCCCCAACTAAAAAAAAATAATTTAAAAATGGCTTTTTTTTGATCTATCAATTCTGAAATCACCTTATTGTCTTGGATCACTACCAGGAAAGGATTTAGGCCGGGGTTTGCCAGGAAAACAAAACTAACACCAGTAACCTTCCCACATGACTGCATGCATGGAAGCAGCCTTTCTTCCCCTAGTCTCTTCCTTATCTGGTCGAAATCCAGGAGGACTGAAGA
Source organism: Mesitornis unicolor (assembly GCF_000695765.1). Lineage (NCBI taxonomy): Eukaryota > Metazoa > Chordata > Aves > Mesitornithiformes > Mesitornithidae > Mesitornis > Mesitornis unicolor. The sequence goes on along the minus strand of NW_010171134.1, from coordinate 30,928 downwards.
CTTGGTTGTCTCGTTTTTGCATGTTCTTCTGTTTTTGTTCCTCCTTTTTGGTTGTTGATGTTTGCTTCTCTTGTGTGCATTCTGAAGACTCCTTACCTATTCTTTCTCACCCATGTATATTTACCACTTGTAGAAACTTTCCATAGTTATGGCTGATGTGTGTTTCATAATGTGACGCTGTAGGTCACAATCTGGTCCCATTTACACGATGGTCAAAGATTGCAGAAATCAGCTGCTTCCTTGTTCATGTGTTGTGGAGTTAAAAAAAAATAGATTGCAGTTGTATTCTCTGAGCACAGCAAGGATGCAGGATCTTCAGTGCCAGCTGGGCAAGGATTTAAGCTCATAGTCTAAAGTGCTGCAGTTGTCTAGTAACCAATTTGAGCTGCTTTTCAAAGGTGGGCAGAAGGAATGCATTTGATAGGAGCAGAGAAGAGATGAGATAAAAGGTCTCTGTCATCTGCACTGCTATCACTTCTGGGGTCCAACACGCATTCAGTGCCCTGTGACTAGGGAAAATTTCGTGCTGCTTTTTAGTATTCTAAAATACTTCTCTTCCCACCTCAAGTGGGAGCACCTCAGTCCTGGTGCTTGTGGCACTGTCTGAAAACCAGATAATTAAAAATAATTAGCTGCTTCTGAAATCCAGCCACATCAGATGAGTATTAGATCAAGGAAGCACTTTGAATATAAATTAAACAATGGTGGAAGAATACCAGGAAACGTTTATTGCTTCCCTGCAGCAGGAGATTATTTGTGCTAATGGCTTAGCAGGAGTGGATAAAAAATAGTTTGAAAATGCAATGGCTCAGAGCACTGTCCTCAGCTACCCTCACATCACATGTAGGAGCTAACAGGTACTGAATGAGGCTTCAGGACCCTGCAGCACAGTTCCTTATTTCAAGCACAGTTGGTCAGAGTCATTAAAAGTTACATCTGAAGGCCAAAGAGTGGATCTCTGAGTTTAACACTAGTGATGTGTACCCTGACAGGGCCGTGCCATCGTGATTTACGCTTCACTTCACGCAGGTACTGTCCCATATTCTCATCAGAGCAAAGCACTGGCTTCTTTCTGAAATTTACAGACGTAGATGCTGAAAGAGAAAGACCATGCAGTAACCCTTGGATGACTCCTGGGACCTGCACTGTAATCCTAGAAAGGAAGATCCCTAGAGCTGCAGAGGATGTGAAAGCAGAAACAGACTTAGTTTCCTAAAAGGCACTAAAGAGACTGAAGGCAATCTAACTCATGGCTTGTCATTTCTGGGCAGTGGCATCTTTGGAAGAGCCTTCGTAGAGCAGATGAGTTGCCTTTTGAAATACAGGACTTCATGAGCTTTCTTGAATTCTGCTCCAGAGAAGGTTTGCTCAAAAATAGTTTGAATTGCAAGAAGCAGGCAATGTGCTGTGCATGTCTATTAGTTTTTCTTCTAGGTAAAGCACCTGCTTGGTTCACTTTTTTCCTTTGCTGCAGAGTGTCCCTTGGGTGAAGTTTACATCAGTGGAAATAGTCAAGTTCTAACAAAGTATGTAGGGTGGCTGAAACCTGTGAACTTTACATCTTGGAGCAAAATCCATCCCATTTCTCAAGGAGAGTAAAGCATAGGGGTGAAAATTTAAGTTACTTGTCTTCTGCTCTCCAGGAGACTCCACTTGCAGTATTTGGTGTCCTCACAACTGAGCTGAATAAGGTGCCATCAGGTGCAGACATAATCACGCAGCATCATTGCACTCTAGAGTGAAGCCGTAAGATCCTGCATCCCTCCTCCTGTAGTAGAGTGAATTCTGACTGCTTAGGTGTTGGTAACATGATTATGCAGAGGAAGACTGACATGCTTGGAGGTGTTTGCTCTCAATAAGCGAAGTAGCAGCATCTCAAGGGGGATTCCTTAAGGATTCCACTTTTTATGGGCGGAATAGGCAGATTTCTGCAATATGTCCAGTCAGCTCAGTGTAAATGGGAGATCCCTAGGCATGTAGCACACCTTTGTAATGCGCTTTTGCTTTTCAGCCCCCATCCTGTAGGGAGGATGCATGTTCTGTGAGCATGAGTTTCTTCTCTAACATTCTGACAACCTTTTCTCTTCAGCTACTGACACTTTGGCTCGTTATGGGGATGCTGATTCTGCTGGACTAAACTCTTTCCCCTAGACTACTTTCTCCTTTATTTGAAACTGCACACTAACCCATTTTTTAATTTTACAGCCCTGTATCTGGATTACAGCTGCCTGCTTAAGAGAAATTAAATGCCATGTGTTTATGGACAGAAGATGAAAGTATTCTTTACCAGGGCTTGCACTGCTATAGCTGTTGGATTTCAGATGTCAGAAGTGGTTCATATTCTCCTGTTGGAAGAGAATGTTTCTCAGAGCAGTAGTGTGTTTAAACTATTGAGGAAGGAAGGAATTGGGAGCTAGAAACTAGACAACTCAAAGTAAAGATAAGTTTCAGCAGAGAGGGTAATTAGTCACTGGAATGGCTGTGTGTAAGCTACAGCAGCACCTCTGACATTTAAAATTTATCAAGGATGAGCGTCTTTACAAAGGATGTTCCTTCACATTTTAGTCTTGGTGCTCAGTCACTGAAAAAAATGTCTGGCCTGTGTTAGATAAGAGGTCAGATTCTCTAAGTACAGTGCTCCCTTACCACTTCAAGATCTCTTTACTTGTTACTATTTGTCTC
>NW_010171134.1:27786-28225 GCF_000695765.1 Mesitornis unicolor | reverse complement strand
CAAGGAGATGTTGATCTTGCACTGTCTAGTTATCAGTGAAGCCATTCATCAAGTCTGCCACGAATATGGCAGCAGTTAAGCGTTCCTGCTCATAAATGTTTTAGCAGTGTCCAGCAAAGTAGGTAGCCATTAATGCCCTGCCCCAGTTGTTACTGGAACCAAGTTTTCTAGACAAGAAAAAAGATAGAACAAGACATTTGCTTCTAGTTTTATTTTATTATTGATCGATAGTTGTGACACAATTAATGCAGTAATAGCTTCTTCAACTGAATTCAACTCATTAGTCAAAGCCAGTAACCTTTGCGATGGTAGGGTTTTTTAGGATTGAGGAAAGAAAAAACCAGATTGCTTGGTTAATCTGCTGTTTTCAGTGTGCCTAGAACTCGCTTGTTCCTGTTTAATTTTCAGTCTGCAATCCGTTGTATGTATTATGATGCTT
>NW_010171134.1:0-27755 GCF_000695765.1 Mesitornis unicolor | reverse complement strand
GGCATTCCTAATCCCAGGAGATTCGTGGTCTGGAAGGGCTTTTTGAATATGCAGCCTCAGTTAGTTGTCAGTAAAGATAAAAAGCCACCTTTTTGTCTATACAGTAGGTGACAAACACGGCCATAAGTTAGAAATTCTCTTGTCCTTTCTCGAGACGTGAATGGCCCTATACTATGTGAACCAGGAGAACTCCAGAGGAGTGCATAGCACCTTGTATCATCAACAGGAAAACCTACTCCTGTGTGCCGTCTGCTTCACAGCGCACTAGAGGTGCAAGGGCAGCTCCATGGTCACCTTGAAAGCATTACCTTTGTGTTTTCAATGCGCAGTCACTGAGAAACCTGTCACAGGGTGGAATGCCGCTGTTGAGTGGCCAGCTCGTATCGTGGGAGTCTTATAATGGGGACATAGGCGGAGGAAAGGATTTGGAAACGGAAAATAAAACATGGAAAAAAGGCATGTTCCCTTTTTATGTCTTTAAGAGAAGCTACTGTGTTGTGAAACACAAATGTATCTCACATCATAAAGCTCTGTGTATCAAAGTATTGTAATTACCTTCTTGGAACAGTTGGTATGTTTGACAGAGCATGCGTTCGCCTGCAAGAAAGTCAGACTAATCTTAAATTACTGTTTCCGTCTCGGTCTTGCAGTTTTCTCATTGATGTTTCACAAAAAATTAAAGTACTTGAGTTCTTTCTTTGGAGAGGGAGGGAGAGGGGGAAGGGCTTCAAATTACTTCTGAAAATCAACTTTGAAAGATACTGGAAGATTAACCTTTCTGTGGCCAGTCAGAAATGCATGTGCTCTCCATTAGTAGCAGAATACAAATCCAGACACCATAGATTTAGAATTGAGAATGTTTTTTGGGATAAAGAAACTCCTGTAATTTCCCACAACTGATGTTATCTTTCAGAGTTGATCTTAATACAGCTACTGGTTTATTATTTCCTTTCTCTTCTAGTATAGCGCACCAGAACAAAGTATTTTTAGAAGTTTTATTCTAGGCAACGGGGTGAGCTTTTAAAAAGTCACAAAGGTTACGTCAGTGTCCTGGTTCTGTTCTCATCTGGCTGCGTTCAGGCTCTTACGTCATGAATGTCACCATTTCAGAGTTTCTTTTTGGGATACATTAAGAATTGGATCATCTTCTTATCGCATTTCTCCTCACTTTGGTGTATCTGTGAGCAGGTGTTCCAGAAAGCCTGTTATCCAAACAGCAAGCGGCACTGCAGGTAGAGACAGAGGTGCTTCAGCAGAACTGTAGGTCGCTTCGAGCTGGAACAGTGAACTCTGTGCTCAGCATTAACAAACCTGTGCAAATATTTGGGGCTGTAAACATTTGGGAAGTGTCTTTAGGTTCAAAGTGGACAGCAAAACACTGTGTGTTTTATTCTCTGTATATAAATTTCCCACAGTCAGCTCTAAATGAGCTATTCACCACGCAGATGGACAAATAGAAATACTTCCAAAATGCATAAAATATGCATAACGGTGGTTAAAGAGAGGTTTAGGTATTTTTTTTGCTTTTTAACATTCAACCACGTTAATTGTTATATAGAATAGCTGTAAGAATTAGGACCCTGTAATGAGACCAACACCAGAGTGTAATTAATCTCAGGAGTTTGCTGGATTTGCCAACAGCAGCTGATTTGTAAGTTTTAGCTGACAAATAATTGCAGTGTTGGTTTTGCTCAAATTGCCCGTAAATAAATTGGGCAGAATAGCTTCCAGAGAATAGCAACTAAAATGGTCAAAAGTTCTTGAGAAGCTTTTAAGCCCAGAATTCGTGGCCTAAGCACTTAAACTGCATCACAGAGTTGATACTGAAGAAGCCAGTCATTACTGTAAAATGACCTAGTAAGCTTCAGCAAGATTTAAGATAATTTCTGTCAAGTCTTACTGACTTTGACTAGCATAAAAACTCTTGGGACATATCAGGGCTGTAGAAGTAATAGCTCCAACTCCAATCTCGGATGAGCATTGGCACAGAGGAACCTAGGCCTTCTTGCCTTTATGTGAAATGGAGCCAAGCAAGCATCCAGGCACTGACAGACAGCTGACGGAATCACAGAATGCTTTGGGTTGGAAGGGACCTTAAAGATCATCTAGTGCAGCCCCCTGCCATGGGCAGGGACACCTCCCGCTAGGCCAGGGTCTGAGCTCTCTTGTGGTCTGTGTCACTTTTCAAAAGAGAGACCAGTGCTCTTGTATTGTTTAGGTTCTTTTGCCAATTTGATACTTATATTGTTAGAAACACAGGGTTGTTTGGTTGATGGGTTTCTTTTTCCACAGAAGCACATAAATAGGTAATAATGCCTCTCACATAGTAATGTCACAGGCGGCAAGAGCACTTTGGGAACAGTTGATCCCTGGGGTAATAAGAATGCAGAAGGAGAAATCACATCTCTTGAGCAATTTGCTGCAGTATTTCTAAAGATGCAGTGGGTGTGTGTGCGTGTGTGTCTGAAGATGTAATCAGACAATCTGTGGATATAACTTCTGTTGGGACAGGAGTTGTAGTAAAGGTGCAAGGAGGAAGTACTTGATCTGGGATTGGAGAACCATCCTCTGCAGATTATGTGTGTAGGTTATGGAGGAATTGGCTAGAAAAAGCAGTTGTAGAGACATGTGTGCAAGTGTGTGGTCATAAATCAGCATGCCCTGTAGAGGCAGATGACATCTCAGCTTTCTGCTGGTGTCAGGGCTGCAGATTGGGAAATGATAGCTTTTTCTTTTAAAAATGGTTATTACAGAAGAGTGAGGAGACCTAGTTCTACCTAGTTCTCTCCAACCTGTGTTCATTGCAATTAGTTATACCAGTGCAAGCTGAGTGAAAAGATGTGCTGCTGTGATTCAGTGCCACTTTTCCCACACCCATTTAAGTGAGTGTATCAGGGAGTCTCTGGTCCAGAAACTATAAAGCCTGAACAGCATTTGAAGTGCAAACAGAGGTCTGTATGACAAGTACAATGTCCCTTTTCAATGATGCTCTTTACACCCATGTTTCACAGGAGCAGCCTGCCTGTCTGCCACATACCTTATATTGATATTTTCCAGGTGTTTCGTATCAGTGTTTTACAACAAAAATATTGAACAACTGGTTTTTCCTGGGGAAGGGTACGGTCCTTGTCACTTGGCCTCTGACTCCATTCTGGCACACACTGAAATGATAACTTGCACCAGAGAAAACAAACTGCAAAATGCAAGAAATGCTTGGGTCTTGCAGATATTTGTACCCTAGACACGGTGTCCTCTGTGTCTGGGTCAAACTGAAGCTGATGCCCTGGCAACTGAGGATAATGAAGCATTTTTCTGATTTTGATGATTACTTGTTCTCTAATGAATTTTTTTACAATTAAACATAAGTCCACCATTGTTGCAGGGGAACCCAGCGCACCCAAACTGGAAGGTCAGATGGGAGAAGATGGAAACTCCATTAAGGTGAATGTTATCAAGCAGGATGATGGTGGCTCCCCAATTAGGCATTATCTGATCAAATACAAAGCTGTAAGTATGACTGACACTCAAGCCTGATTTATATTTAGCCTGTTCAGTGCTCAGGCTTCACTTTGTAGGCAGACAACCCTGAAGCCAAGATTTGTAGGTAGGCTGGTACAGGAATACATGCTAAGCAGGTGTGGTGGACTTGTATAGCTTATGAGACATGACGTGCACCAAAGCAACATGCAAAATCTTTGTCTTGTTTTCTTTCCTTTTGCTTTGACTATGAAAGATTATTTTTCCATGTTGTCTTCTGTAGAACTGTGACCATGTGGTAATTACATGCACTTAGTATTATTTCAGTTCATATATTTCTGAGACGGGATTGCCAGCAACAGCTTAAAAAGCTGAGGACCAGGGGCTCACAGTGTAGAGCATTACTCACCTTCAGGCGTGTATCTAATCATAACTTTCAGTTTGTCGTTAAGACTGCCATATTTGATTGGACGGGTGCTTCAGTACCAAATTATTCTGCAGCTTACTGAATAAGACATTCAATGTAGTGAGAGATACTGTTGGAAGCAGTTCCCCTTTCGGCCTAACTTAATCAGTCCTCATTGTAAATTACCCAGGATTGCAAACCACCTGATTCTCTGAGCTAACAACTCGCCCTAGCATTGGGAAAGAACATCTATGTGATGGGCAGCTGGTGGTCTCAAAACTGGCTAGTAATGTTGTGCTCTGTGTTTTGCATCCCTGCCTGTCATCTTGCTGCTCTGCAGAAGCATTCCTCAGAATGGAAACCAGAGATCAGACTTCCGTCTGGCAGCGACCACGTCATGCTCAAGTCCCTGGACTGGAACGCGGAGTATGAGGTTTATGTGATAGCTGAAAACCAACAAGGGAAGTCCAAACCAGCTCACTATGCTTTCCGAACTTCTGCTCAGCCTACTGTCATCCCAGGTACAGCAGTCATAAGCTTTACCATTGTTTTCTGCTTCCAATTAATGCAACAGTGCTGCATCCTTTAATGTGCCTGAGTAACCCTGACAACTTGCTTGCTTAAAGCCATTATCACGATTGGTTCCCCATCCAAAGCTTAGTTTTGCCATGTACATACCTGTACTGTAGTCCATGTTACAGTATGTACAGCATTAGCAGTACACTGTTAGAAATGCTACGTAACAAATCCTTGTCTGACTGTTTATAGGGAATGTTGGCTTTTTGTATCACGATAACAAGACTGCCAGATGAGAAAAGCAGAAAAGAAAACGCTTTCTGAAACCGGGAAGCAGGATTCCCATTTTAACCTAAAGCAGAAGAGACCATTTAGATCTCCTGGGTGATGCTTTTCACAATGCAGATTTCCTTCCAAATCTGCTTTGGGCTTGCTTACTGCTCGTTTGTCCATCCAGATCAGCCTTTGGAGAAATAAAGGCATAGGGAGTTTGCTAATGGTGGGAAAGGGAGGGGGTTAAAATCTTTCTCTGAAGATTTTTTTATTCAATGAAATGGAGGACAAATTAACATGAATTTTAAAACAGCACTGTTTTAACGTTAGGTAGGGCACTAGGGAGAAGTAACTAAATAGCATTAGAATGGTGCTGGAAAATTGTTTCAGACAGACTGTACTTACTAGTGTGCTTAAAAAGTGAGGTAGAAGCACAGATGCTTTGAAAAACAAGCAGACCCTATTAGCTGAGATTCTGGGAATTCAGCAGTTCACTGGAAGGTGTTGAAAGGACAGGTAGTACTTATTTTCTACACAGGTAGTAGTACTAGTGCACATAAAGAAAAAAAAAAGATGAGGGGAATGACCAAACCAATCAAAACCCCGAGGATTAAAGTGCTGGACTACCTGTGAATTAAAGTTGTGATTGGTTAAATGCAGGCAGACTAACTGTAAGGTCAGTCAAGTCCTCACTGCACAGCCAGAGTTAAGCATATTCATGCTAAGATTGGTGCTGACAGTCCTTATTGAAGGGAGTGGTTTGATTTCATTCTGTCTCCTAGATTGTTAACTCAGTCTCGTGATTTTCTTCACAACACCTAGAGAGTTGTCTTCGGTCTTGCCCTTGCACTGAGAATTCAATCCTTGGTTTCCCCCCTCTGTGCCCACCTCCTCCCTGTGTGAAGGAAACGGCTGGGACCTTGTGCAGTTTGCATGCTGAACCTCCACTTTAAGCCAAATAATGTTATTAAGCGTACAAATGAGTGACCTAGTTGGTTGGGACTTGAAAAATGTGTATGGTAGGTAGGATGAAGATAGGGAGGAGGAGGGAAATGGGGAAAGGGACTGGGATGTGTGTTTCAACTAGACTGTAGTTTTGGGTGGAAGCGCCTTCAGTAACTCATTCAGCAACTTACTCTCTGATTCTCATTTTCAACAGCTCTAATCCTTCCTACCCTCACATATTTGAAGGACAACTAGAACTGATGTGGCAGGAGAAAGTGAGGGTAATTTGGCAAAGAGTGCCATAAGGTCAGTTCAGAGCTGAACAGTCAAATGCGGTAGGCTGGAAACAGGAGCAAGTGGTTCCTTTGCGCTGTGGTGTATCTCCCTCCCCAGGGAGAGTGACGAGTCCTGATCAGTCTTTTTGTTCCTCCATACTCCTCTGTATGCAACCATTGTTGCCTTCCTGTATTCATATTTTCTTTTAGCCTTTGTTACGTGCCCGGTGGGACAACAAAGCTACTTGGGACAGCTGGGATGTCTTGCACGGGTGTATTAGCAAATTTTGAGAACGCTCTTGCCTTTGAAGTACACAGTGTTCATACTGTAGTCCATGGCAATGGAAGGAGCAATGAGTCTGGGTGCCACTGAGCCCTTTAAATCCAAGAGTAACATGGGCAGGGACCCTCTAAAAAATGGGGGGTATAAAGAAGTCCAGTTTGTTATCATAGGTGTCACTTCTTTGGCCTCTCTGACATTATTCCTCACTTAGTGTGGTGTGAAACATAATAGGAATCAGGATTTGAGGCTGCCACTCAAGTGTTGCACTGGGAAGTGTTGGAAGCACTTTGAAAAGCAGTCATTTCAGAGTGCAAATTTGCTGCAGGATTGACCCAACAGATGGATGGTTCTCAGGAAAAAATGTGCTCTCGTTCAGGGGCAAGTAGAGCCCTGGGCAGGGAAATTACTACTGCTGGTTATGCTGGAGTTGTGACTCTCTTTCACAAGATTTTTTTCAATTTGTAGAAGACTTTGGTTTCTATTAAGCCTTACAAGGTGTTTTCAGACCCTGAATTGATCCCCAAACTAATAATGTTGGGGAAAATTATTTCCAGAGCCCATGCTAGATCTTTGTGACATGCAGTCCACAGGTCTGTATTGAAATGAAGGCAAGTGTGCCAGACTGCAGTGGCAAAGAGGTTCTGTGTATGAAGTAATACGTGAGCATCTCTTGTCGTTTTCATGGCATTTAGCTTTTACATTTTGATTTCGAAATGAGCTGCATAGAAGTCAGAGCCAGTGCCTCTAACGTGGCATTGCTCTGCTTGACAGTAATAGCTAGGAATTTCCTGCAGACAAAATGTGTATGTATTATGTAGAGTCTTTTGTAACCATCATCTGTACAGTGTCCTTAAAGTGGCTGGAAGGATAGGGGTATTATTTTCAGTAATAATAATAATTGCATTAGAGTAGTTTACAGCAGCTGGAAGGCTAAATGGAAAAGTCAGTCCTGTATTCTTGAGACATCCTTGCTTCTCCAGGGTTTCAGTCACCTGGGTCTGCTGTCCAAGTCCTTGGTACAACAGGCTTTGCGGAAGGACTTGGACACGCAGCTTGTTTGTCAGCTGCAGAAAAGCTTTTTTTCTTTGTTTTAATACGTGTAAAAGGCAGCGTTGTCCTTTCAAATATCAGATAACCATTTTCTTGTGTTTCTCGCTGAGCCTCTGTTCCATCATTTTTAATCTCATTTGCTTGCAAACCCCATAAACCCTGACTTGGACCCTGCTCTGCGGCTTTGGGCATTGCTGTGCTTCTGAACCGGCCCTGTTGTCGGTGTGAATGTGCTAATGCTCTTTAGCCATTTTAATTTACGAAATTAAATAAACCTTTGTTTCTTATGTTTTCTATATTTATGACCTAATTTTTTTTATCTATTTTTCTCTCTTTCTCTCTCTCTTTCTTTCTTTTTCTTCCTCGTCCTTTTTTCCCTCCCCTCTCCCTTCTTCCCCTTACTCCTTTCCTATGTCTGTCGTCATACATGTCACCTTGGATCTCACGGGGAAACATCCACGCTTGCCACATGCACCAAATTTGTTTTTAAACAACCATATTTTCCCCTCCTGGGAACCATTGTCTGGCACCTGCAGCGACCTTGGGAAGTCCATCAACGTCGTCCTCCTTTGTTTCATTGCTTCTTTCTGCAGTGACTCTGCTTTTGCTCTGTTAGAAACTTAAAATAAAATAAAACAATATTTGCTTGAAAAGGCCTGGGTCCTACCGAGGCGTGAAAGCAAATAACTTTGCTTCAGAGGATCATGTCAGTTCAGAAAAAAAGAAAAAAACAAACAAAACCTCCCCAACAAGCGCAGAACACTTAAAGGAGTGTTTAATTTGCAAGAGTCAGTATTTTGTAACAAGGAAAAAAGGTTTAAGCCAAATTTTTGCTCTTTAACATTTCTTTTGTTACTTGTAATGAATTTGCCCTTTTTAATGGATGTAAAGAAAGATTGTTGTTGTTTGCTTGCTGTTTCTCATCTAAGGAAGGTACAATATTGAAAGCCTTTTAAGATACTGCTTTTTACTGATTTCTCTGCACATCTGGTGCTGATCACTGCTGTATTGTGCAAAAGGTTTCTAAAGCCCTATCCACAAATCTAAACCCACAGACTAGAAAAAGAGAAGGAAGATTTGTCAGAGATAATCCTGCTGGTTGCCCAAATGTCTCTGTGGGCATTTGCATGTGGGTTCAAATTTATGGCCGTTAGAAGGTTATCCTGATGTGGTGGTCTGAACATAAACATCTGGTGGGAATTACGCTGAAGAGATTTTTTTGGTTCTTCTTTATGTGGTTGAATCCTTGTGACTTCATTGGCCCCTTGGGTGCAGTCAAGCGTTTCATGACCCATAGTGGATCTGGGGCATAATACAGCCCATGAGCGTACAAATTTGCAATGGATCCTTGTCTGATACTTTCTGGATTTCCACTACTGTTTTATCAAGTCCATAGAGAGATCCCTTTTCTTGGCTTTTTAACAGAAAAGATTAGCGTGGATCAAGTTACCTGACCAGCTAAATCATTATCATTACTGATCCTTAATAATCTTCATGGTTAACTGTGCGTGTGACACTACCAGCCAGGATTAATCCATGCTGTAAATTGGTGCAATATAATGCATCTTTGTTACCGAGTTCTGTGAAATGCATTTTGTTGAACAAATTTCAGTTGGCGTTTTTCTTTTCTCTTGTTCGTAGTAAAAAAAACCCACCAACCCAACCACAACATCACAAAAAACCAACCCCCAAAAAAACCCAAGAAAAAACTCTGTGCCCCTCATGAACTGTCTTTGTGAAGGGAAACCCATTTGGCTCTGATGCCCTCAAAATAGGTGTCTGTCTCCCTGTGGGTCTGTCTTTCTCTGTGAGCAGGCCTGAGGTTTACAAGAATTAAATCGTTGACATTGTTGTCCCACTGTCGGTGCAGAATGTCTCAAATACCATCAGTTGTCTGGAATGGGATTAATCTTTCTAACAAAATCTGAATAGGGACAAACAAAAAGCCCTGCCATCAGTCCCATCTAACTATGTATTTTAAGTCTCTGCTGTGTTTATTCAGACCTCGTTCATTATGATTTGTGAACTGCTTTTGTATCGAAATTATAAATGAAAACTTTGTGCAGGTGTAGCACACAAAAGCATGTGGATTTCTTCTCAAAAAAACCCCTCACCTCCAGTGTTTTAGAGTACAGAAAATTTGTTAGATCTTTTGAGTTTACACTTTAGTGTTACTGAAGTACAGCAAGAGTAATCGTAATACTAAAACGTTGTGTGACCTTCCTCTGTAGCTGGATTTATTAAGTTCATCTGTAGGTCTGATACCAGCTTGTATTGTGGGTTTCTCCTTATCCACAGGCGGAGGTTACTAGCTGAAGTTGAGATTCGTCTTACTCAACTCACAGGTTATTAAAATTACCTTACTTGAAACTATAACTTTACATAGCGTTGTGTGGAGATGGAGCAGCAACTCTGGAGGCCGTGGTTCCTATTCAAGGAGAGGTGCCCTAAGGCAGTGGAGTTGCGTTACGCTCCAAGGGGCGTCCCCTCTGCGGTGGCTAGGCCAAGCCCAGACAGGTACAGGAGAGATCGTTTACATGGCTGGAAGTACTTGAGATAAATCCCATACTCAACAGTAAACAGGAATCCAGTCAACGTGGAATATATACAAAAAGATCTTCTGTCTCTGTGATCCTAGAAACAAGGAGCATAACTGTGGTATTTTTATGTGGATTCACAACATGTTAGGTGCAAGGTATATGTTGGATCCTTGAAGTCTGACAGTCAATGCTGAATGAGAACCTGGGCTTTATTCTTGATGGAAATAAAATAAAATGTTAAAAAGTTTACAGAACAGCCAGCTCTTGTCTTCTGTGCTCAGAGATGAGACCTAGATTCAGATCTGGAACCAGAAGATGTTCGGACACTCAGATTTTCAGAGTGCGCGTGCAACCTTGCAAGCACATGTTCTGTGAGAACAAGTCATACCTACAGTGGGGCTGGAGCCTCAACCCGTGGAAGAGATTTTTCCATGTGTGCGAGATGAACTGCAGAGTCTTGCAGGATCTCACATGGCCCATAGGATTCCCGCAGTTTGTTGTTAAGTCTCTATGTATTTTCAAAGATGGTTGTGAAAGCATTACTTTGGCTGCCTTCATTTTACAGGAGGGCCTTGTTTGATAACATTCTGCTCCAGCAGGATCAGTTGCAATTGTTCACACCTTCCAGTTTCTGCTAGGTAAGAACAAGTTTTGGAAGCTCTCCTGACTCTTGAAGCTGGGGGAGTGGAAGGAGCAGCCGGTGGCACTGGGGTGCCTGCACTGCAGTGGGGTAGAAGGGCAGCTGTGTCGGAGGTCAGGCTGCAAATCAGCTGTTCAGATTTACAGTCTGTTTTACTCCTGAAAAGAAGTTCTTACTGTGACTCTTAGCTTACAGTTTTTCCTTTTTATATGCTTATATTCCCCTTTTCATCCTTGGAAAGGGAGTCAGTCGTAGGAGGATAATAGAGCTTAAAGCCAGGAGCAGACCACTGAAGCCACTCAGTGTTGGTGACAATCTAAAAGGGATTCAGTAGTAGTTTTGGGAAATAGCCATTGCCTTCCTGTCTTGCAAGGAATGCTCCAGCCTGCTGTGTATTTCTGCTACCTAGTAGCTAGGTTGAAAGCAAGCATCAATTGTCAAGCTTAAATCTGTGTGGAAACAGAAGCTGTTGCCACTTGGAATAGAAGATTGCTCGCCCCTTGCTTTTCTCCACTACCGATTGCGCAGGCGCAGAGTATCTGAGAGAATGAGGTCTGTGAAATGTGGCACCCCTCCTTTGAAGGACACTTTAAAGTGTTCGCAAATGAAAGCTGTTAGCATCCACTGAGAACAAAGAGCTTTTCTTCTGAGATGTTGGGGTGGGTTTTTTTTTTCTTCCAATGCATGAAATGAATTTTTATTTGTTTTGTTTGATCTCCTCTCTTCTGCCAAATGTTGTAGGATCTTTGAAATGCCCAGAATCATATCTGCTTCTCTCAGTCCCTTCTTTGGTCTGGCTGTCTTCCTGTGCCTGAACATTCTGTGCACACTCTAGCTGAGACCCCTCTAGGAGGACACATCTGAGTGGTTCTGCTGTCTCTGACAAGGCAGATGTCTGTACAGGGTTGCAGGAAGTTTCATTTATGGGTCGTTTTATTGTACTCTGTAAAATAATGGTGATTAGAAAGGTCAATCTTGCAGGAAGCTCATTTTCCGTTAAAAAAGTAATTTGTAATTAATAAATTCTTCATTTCTTTAGAATTAAGGACTCGAGATTTTTTTTAACTTTTTATGTTTCCTTATTTAATTTGTGGAAGTATTATTCCTCTTAGTCCTGAGAATAGCAAAAGGGAATCGATGGGAAGCCTCTTGTCAGGTTAAATGTGCTGTGGATCAGGTCAGAAATGTCCACCGTCTATTGACACGGTCGCACTCACTGGTGATGCACTTGTACCCTTGTACACACAGTGTTAGCAGCTGATGAGCAACAGCCTGTTTGTTTATACACTTACTTGGTACTTGGAATTGTTTTGGGCATCAGCAAACTTGTTAGGGATATTAAGCGTCTAAATATTTGATTAAACACAGCATAAATTTAGCTGTAGGATGGAGCGAATAATTCTTAAAGTATTTGTAGATCAACTTAATTTAATCAAATGTGGCAGTCTGTGAAATGGAGTTATATACTACATGCTTTACTGCATTTCATAGCAACAGCAAAATTCCTTTACTAAATATATGCAGAATACAGAAATGCAGCACCAACAGCCTTCCAAGTTCATGGGGTCTTTAAGGATTCTTATATTATTCTTCCTTATTGCTAGTCTTTGAAAGATTTGGAGAAGAAATTTGTGTCATGAAATAGAATTTATAAAACCAGAACTAGTGGAAGAGACTTGAAGGTTAATGAAAATTGCAGGGCTTTTTTACTAAGCCTAGAAAAAAAAAACCCAAACAAAACCAACATTGCAACCAGTAACCTTGGCCCAGTTTCATCGTCTGAAACACAAAATCTGAGAATAGCACAAAAACAAGGGCATTCCTCTGCAGATCTGCCCTTATTCTCCCCATCTCCGTACTTTTTTTCCTGGCAGCCTTTCCTGTCGTAGCTGCTCGTGCTCCCTGGGGCAGAGGAGCAGAACAGGGAGGAGGAAGAAATGAGGAGAGGAGACGTGTTCCTATTCAGTAGCTCTCCTTTGGGTGTTTAGAGAGAAAAAGAGGTATTTTGTAGCTATCATAGCAGAAATTGGATCTTTGGGTACAGCAGTGCAAATACAACCTTGTGCAGTGGGTTCCAGAATTTCAGCAGTCTGGGTTAGAACCGTATCTTCGTGCTAATTAAAGCAAATGGACTTCTAAGAAAACTCAGAAATATTTTGTAGTTACATAGGAGCCCTCCTAGTATAGCATTATAAATGGTTTATGCTCTTGCTTCCTAAACATGTTAGAATTCTGAGACAGTGGAAGTGCAGGGCACATCTGTGTTATGAACTTGGTTATAGTGGCTTCGCAAGGCCTCTGGCAGTTGTAGTGGCTGAAGCTTTACTGTTTCAGGGGTGCTTGGGGTCACAGAAAAAATCAGTGGCAGAACAGAGAACTGATGCTGGGTTTGAACATCTTTTGTGTTGTGTTAGTCATAAAACAACCTTTTCTTTTTATAGCTGGTCTTTTCTAACCTTTCGTGTGAGAAAAGCCTTGCAGGTTATCTGATCATGTGGCTGTGGTTTGGACAGATTTCATAAAACCAGAGATATCTGCACGGGTTTTCAGATTTGCTGTCTGTGAACATGTAGATTTTTGTTCATGTTACGTTTGTAAGTGCTTTCAGTACCTCACAAGCAACATTTAGCCAGGCTGTAGATCAAATCGTGGAGCCATCACTGGGCCTTTGGGTAGAAGTCTGGTCCTTGCTCCATCGTACACATGGCAGTTAGCAGGATCAGTCATTCTGTGGGGCCTGGTACGTGCTGGGTTGTTTGGGGTTTTTTGCAGAGTGCAGTCCCAGTGGATCCTGGTGCTTGCCAAGGGCTATCGGAGAACTAATAGCCTGCTTCCCAAGCACTAGTCACAGAAATGCACAGAGGTGCACACACAAACGTATGAGAACCTGCCACTGCCATTTCAACTGGAATGGCAAATGTTGCTTGGAACAGGAACCATCTTTTCCTTCCATTTTTGCTTTCTGTTGCAAATCCTGAAGAGAGGTGAGTATTTTACATAGTGCTAAACAATCTGCATAAAATCTCTGTTTAGAAAGAAAGCAGATTTCTATTCAACCACATTTGGTGCAGAGAGATATGACATTCTGCTCTCGTTTGGGGATTTCTGTTAAAGTCTCATACGTTACACCCAGCCTGTGCTCATCTGCCTTCTGTTTCCAGCTTTTGAATCTTCTGGTATCTTTGCTCAAATAAAGTGGCTTTATTGTATGTACTATTCTACTGCATACAGTAGAATACAGTGACCTAATTCATCCCTGCATGGTTTTTTTTTTTTGAAGTTACATTGACCGAGTTTCAAAAGTGGGGGTTTTTTTAATCCTTCAACCACAGTTGTGATGTTTCCCTGAATCATCTTCTTCCTCAGCATCTTTTCTGAACAGTCAAATGCAGAAAGAAACTTTCCTGTTGGAGTCTGGATTCCTTAATACATATCAGGGTCACAAAATGAAACAAGACTTACCTGCCTCATGCGAAGGATGTTCTGCCTCCTATTTTTAAGTAATAAAAGATGTACCAGAGGGTATGGCTCTCTGCCTGTGAGCCCTGGAAATGATCTCTCCACCTGTCAAACTCAGCATAGATCAGGCTGAGGGGAAAGAGGTGCTTTGCTGGACTTTTCTGAAATTAAAAGATTCTCAGCGCTTGGGGGTTGTGACATCCAGCAGCAAAAAAAATGCGGTAGAAACGAATAGAACTGCATCTTAATTGAAAGATCAAGACAAGGTACTCCTACGGACAGTGACAAATGCGCTGCTCTTGTTCAGCTGTCTCAGTGAACAACAGTAAGTAGCTCTGTCGGATGCCCAGGCCTTTGCTGAGTGCACAGTCCCATAGTGAGGGGCAGATGATGTGACAGTTGCGACTAACAAGCTGGTTTTGAGTAGTTCAGTACATCTAAATAGGTGCTGAACTGTGTGAGCCAACAGCCAAACGCTTTGTCTGCAGAACAGCAGCTTGGGAAGAATTATTCTGAGCAAAACAAGGGGAACAAAAAGTGTCTTGTGTCCGAGGTATGATAGTTAAAGGCTGGGAAGCCGCAGCTGGCAACATTCAAGGCTGTGCCTGTTGGTTTTATGATAATCAAAAGCTTTGACAGGATTAACGGATGTGTTTATCCACTCCCTGTTTCTAAGGAAGTACTCAGCATTTTACAAACAGGTAGAAAGTTAAAGGCACTCCCCTGAAGTTAGTACTATATGGGCAACCCCCTGCGTTTTCTAGGCCTCCATCACCACCTCTCACCTGCTCTCCTTTTGTCTACTGGAAAAGTCAAGGTATTTTTTTCTATTCTATAGCTGGGGAAATGTGGTGAAGATGGGGTGTGGCGGAGTGGGCAGCCGCTGTGACCAGAGCGATGTCAACAGAATGACAGTCTGGTTATCTTTACCATCTGCTTCCTCAGAAGGCTGCTTGGGTTGTTGTCTGTGCTGAGCCATAACACTCCTAGAGCGTTGACTGATGAGCTCAGCTGTCTCTGGATAAGACATGAAAACTTGACCACTGCAGTTTTGCTTAGCTGGGTCTTACCTGAGCAACAGGAAGAGTTTTAAGTCCTCCTTTTGTTTTCACCACATAAGAGACTAATCCAAGCTGAGGCCCCACAGGTATCACCCAGTATTCTGTGTCCCACCAGAGCAAGTCATGCTACAGAGTCTAGGCTTGGCATACGCTTGTCCTTGTGCCAGGCTGGCAGTGCCAAAGTCTCTCTGGACCCTGGACACAGCCTTCATCTTGAGGAAGTGGTGGAGGGAAACAGGAGCGCTTCCGAGTTCCAGCTGGGTACATGCTACAGTAGAAGAGGTTTCTGTAGTCTGCTTTCCAGGCCTTAGCGCAGTAGAGTTGGGAAAAGCCCCATTAGGTCCAAGTGAATCTCTCTTTTTAGGTGGATTTCCCTGCATATATTTAGGATGAAGTACTGGTTATAACAAAAGGCTACTAGGGAGAGGGTGTACTTGGTGTATGTTTCTCATGCTTGCAATCTAAGCGTAGCCAAATTTGAGCCATAACTAGCCCCAACTCACCTTTTAACTACACTGCCTTCTTTTCTTCTCTTTTTGGTCTCTAAAGCCAGCACTAGCCCTACATCAGGCCTTGGGACTGCTGCCATTGTAGGCATTCTCATTGTTATCTTTGTGCTGCTCCTGGTGTCTGTGGATGTCACCTGCTACTTCCTGAACAAGTGTGGTCTGCTGATGTGCATTGCTGTCAACCTATGCGGCAAATCTGGCCCGGGAGCCAAGGGCAAAGACATGGAGGAGGGCAAAGCCGCCTTCTCGTGAGTACTGGTCATCACTCGTATTGTCCTTTCTGTTAATCAGTGTGTCCCTTCAGCAGCTCCAGAAAAGAAACCGTTTCAGAGAGTTCTGGGTTCTTAATCTCTGGTGGGAGGCTACTGAAAAGTTCTGGAGCCACACTGGTTCTGCTTTATATTCCAAGGAGGGAGTTTCTTCAGCTGTTTCTCCGGTTTTCTCCTATTTCTGTTAGTAGCCACAAAATGGCTGGCCCAAATGCTGGACATCAGGGTGGTCTTCTGTGCTGTAGGTAATAACTGGAAGGGGGAGTGACAGAAAGATATAATCTGCTGTTTAGGCCAGTCTGTTTCTGTCATTCACTGTCAACATTTGCAGCATATATTTGCAAGAGGGAATGGGAACCAATCTCCATGCAATTCCCTTGTTACAGGAAAGATGAGTCCAAGGAACCTATTGTGGAGGTGCGGACTGAAGAGGAGCGGACCCCCAACCACGATGGGGGAAAGCACACAGAGCCCAATGAGACCACCCCGCTGACGGAGCCAGAGTATGTTGGCATTAGTCAATCTTAGCTAAGGGTCAATACATTGCCCTCGGTTTCCTTAATCCCCGATCTCTCATGCCCATGACTTAGGGCAGGAAGAGAGGAAGAAAGGTGAAATCTCCACAGTCCATTGGTGACATCCCAGTGAGGAAGTGCCTCCTCTTTTCCCCAAGATATATTGACTCCTATTTCCAGCACTGGAAGGGGAGTAAAGCAGTGTTGCTTGAAAGTGTCTCTGCCAATCCTGTCCGGTGTGTGGATTAGGCATCTGTCCAGGTTCACTGCAAAAGATCCAGAGCAAAAGCAGCCCCAGCCACACCAACTCGTGCTTGAGCTCTGCCCTAGCAATGCTGGATGAATGCTTGAACGCCCTGTGGTGAAAGCACTCCTTTCTACTGATGGCACCGGAGTAGCTGTGCTCTGGGTGTTGGGGGAGGCGTGCCAAGTCTCATCATTCTGTCTGCTTGTTAAGGCAACCAGTGCTGCATCATGGCTGCTGAAGTGTAGGTACACTGTCAGGCACTGTCGTAAAGCAAACCTTAATCCAGCTAACACAACAAGCTGGAATCTGGTCAGAAGGGCAGAAAACATCACCTCAAAGCTGCACGTGTGTACATACATACATACATATCTATGTATGTATATATTTGCATTGCATGTGTGTGTGAGAAGAAGGATTATAGCCTGTGTGGTTTGATGAAGGCCTTAGAGTTGCAAGCACAAGGACAGGGCCAAGATGAGAGGTTGGATTTGGGGTCCTACACTGGGATCTTGTTGCATGGTGACAGATGGTACAGGGCTGCTGTGCTCAAGGAGTTGGTAGAAGGTTTCCTTGTGAGATTAGGTGGAAGAGGCTGAGAGGAATGTTAGGCTGAAAGGGAATAGTCTCTGTAAGTTGACAGGGTTATGTTTGGCTAAGACTTGAACCAAGATCTGAGTGAGCAAACCATTCCTGAAGGGCATGTCCCCTTGGCTTTTTTTTTCTTCCTAGTTAGTCTTCAGTCATCCCAGTCATCCCTTGCTAGTCTGCACATTTCACCTCTGAAAGGTTTCTGCTCTTCTGAATACCTCTCCATGTTCTCTGTGTGTTTTAACCACATGTCACCCTGCTGCTTTGCCACCCACTTGCTTTCTCACTCTTGCGTCCTCCCTCCCTTTCCTCTGCTGTCATTTATGGACTTCATTGTCTCTATTTCTCTTCTACTCCTGTCCTCTTCACAGGCACCCCACCGATACTGCAGCTACTGTTGAGGACATGCTGCCTTCTGTAACCACAGGCACCACTAACTCTGACACTATCACTGAAACCTTTGCCACTGCTCAGAACAGCCCCACCAGCGAGACCACTACACTGACCTCCAGTATTGCCCTGCCAGCCACGGCCATTCCTGACTCAAACTCCGTGTCGCCTGGCCAGGCTACTCCAGCCAAAGGGGCAGCCACCTCAGTCTCTTCTCCGCCACCTTCCTCCACCCCCAAAGTGGCCCCCCTTGTTGATCTCAGCGATACCCCGAGCTCTGCTCCAGCTACTAATAATTTGTCTTCAAGTGTCCTGTCTAACCAAGGCGCAGTGCTCAGCCCCAGCGCTGTTGCTAACGTGGCTGAGACCTCCAAAGCGGCAGCTGGTAACAAGCCAGCTGCCCCAAGCCCTGCAAACCTCACCAGTCCTCCAGCTCCGTCGGAGCCCAAGCAGGAGGTCTCAAGCACCAAGAGCCCTGAAAAGGAACCTGTGCAGCCCAGTACAGTGAAGAGCCCAACAGAGGCAACCAAGAACCCAAGCAATCTGAAGAGTGAGGCTGCTTCAGGCAGCACCACAAACCCCTCCCAGAATGAGGACTTAAAAATGGACGAAGGGACCTTCAAGACACCAGACATTGATCTTGCAAAGGATGTTTTTGCAGCTCTTGGCACTACTACTCCTGCCAATGTGACTAGCGGGCAAGCTCGTGAGCTTGCTTCTTCCACTGCAGACAGCTCTGTACCTGCTGCACCTGCAAAGACCGAGTATGGCTGCCTTTTATCTTCTGTTGGTTGTGTGTTGTGTCTCTTGTGCACTGGTGCTTGTGCTGTGTTCTTGTTGGGTGTTTTCTTAACTAATCTCATTGTTTCCTTAGCAAACTAACTCACCTGTGAACCAACTAAACAGGGCTTGGCTTTAAAGGTCCTAGAGAGAAGCAGGAAAAGGCTATGCCAAGGAAGCTGAGAAAAGACAAACCCAGGAATTTATCACAAATACGTTATTCTTTAGACTTTTATGCAGCTTTGTCTATTGTAGGTTATTGTTTTATGAAAGAGATCAGAAGCAGTTTAGTTTGACACAAAGCAAGTGGTGTTGTCAGAGGTGCTGAGTTGCTGCAGTTCAGTGAGCACAGCCACCCAAATTCGGTTTCCTGACAGATCAGTGGGAGCTGTTCAGAACTTACTGCAGTGTAAGGCAGGGCAGACGCTAGTGCTGTGTGAAACTGTACAAGCATGGTACCTCTGGATTTGTCCCTAAACTGACAAAAGGGTAAGGCAGTGTGATCCTGTCTGAGAAAGGGCGAGCAGTCACAGCTCAGTTGGGTCAGGGTAACTTGTCCGTGTGTTGTCCTGGTATATTAGAAATGGGTCTCCAGCCACTGTACTGGCTTTCTTCTTTACCCAGCTGAGTTATTCAGAGAGCATCAGCATACTCATAGGTAGGACAACCCTAGGGGTCCTTTGGACCCTTATGCCATCTGGACAGGACCCACTTTCCTCAGCTGAGACCAGCACGTTGTGTTTGGCAGGAGGCACTGTAACTGGAGAGTGAAAACAGCATTAAGTCTTCACCTGGGTACCTGTGGGGAGGGTCCCCAGCTGTTGTGCAGATGTTGGACAAGAACACTCTTGCTATGTTGGTTTGGATGGCAGTTGCTAACAGAGCCATGAGCACAGAAGCCTGGAAAATGCTTTTTGAAAATGGGTGATTCAGACACTGTAGAACCAAGAGCCAGGCTCTTTTCCAGACCTGAGTGAAAACCCATGCTGTTTTTCTGTATTATTCGGGTGCCTTCACATTTTACTGCTCTGGTCTCCCTGCTGTGCTCCTATCCTCCCCTAGGTCAGGAGTCATTCCTGTTGTGAGACAAATAGAGAATTGTGGTCTGGTTCTGAGCTGAAAGGCGGTAGGAAATGGTTTGCCCAAAGTAAGGACACATTTCAACTGCAGATAGAGAATTGTGGTCTGGTTCTGAGCTGAAAAGAGGTAGGAAATGGTTTGCCCAAAGGAAGGACACATTTCAACTGCATTGATGCAACTTGGTCTGTGTCATGTAAATGAGCTCTTGGTATGGTGGAATGCAGAGCTGTTGTCTTTCTGCTGATCCAGCCACCTTCTTCTACCTGTGCTGCTCATCTGCTTCCCTTGGGGCAAATCAGTATTGCAACCATAGGCTTAGGTTCATCTCACCTGCTTGTCACAGTGAATTAAGATTACAAGCATCTCAGACTGACTTTGTGGCAACTGGCCTGGAAGAGGGAGGCCACCAGATGTGCCTTGTGTGGCACTTTTTGTGACTGTGAAGAGAGTGTTGGAGAAACAGGCTTCTCTGACTCTTCGGTACAGTGCTGAAAGACAGGCTGATGAACCTGGGCTTTAGCTCTTGGAGACGGTGACCTCCCTTACACTTGTGAAAATGCGTTTGACAAAATAGACTTCTGTGTTTCCGTTTCTGCAACACACGGTGAAATGGTGAAATTCTGGGGCTGACTTCCTGCAGGGGAAAAGATTTTCCGCGAAAATGGCAGTCTGTTTTAGTAGGACACTTGAGTGACAGAAATGAGTGATGGGACAATCAAATTCCTTTGCAACTGTGTGAATTTTCCCTTTTCCTCCTTTTCTCACACCACAACACACCCTGTGCCTCTGCTGCAGCCCGAGAGCTCATCCTACTGGTGTGTTAACTCAGGGCAGGAGGAAAGATTTCACCAGAGCTAAGTGAAGCTTGGGCAGGGGAGTGAGTTTGCTTTTACTGATTTCTGCATCTGGAAATGCTCATTTGGCTCTAGCAAGGTGATATATTTGCTTATTTCCAGAAACACGTTATTTCTTTCTCGCTAGTCTAGCAATAGACAGTCTCTATTTCTCTGTCTCTAAACTCTGCCATTTTGGTGATTCTTCTTCAGGAAAATCCCAGTAGAAGACAAATCTGAAGTGCAAGCAGTGGAAACCAAGACACCACCAGCAGAAGTCAAGACGGTCCCCAATGAAGCCACACAAACAAATGAAAATGAGAGCAAAGCATGATCAGCGACAGATGAGAACAAATGACAGAACAACTTCACCCGAGCATTTAAAACACGAAACACTACACACATCTCATTCCTCTAGTGTCTGTTGCCTTTTTTTAAAAAACAAACAAAACAGAAAATGCATAAATGGGGGGAGGGAGGGAATCTCTCTTTTTGGTTTTTTTTATTTTCTTCTCTTTTTTTTTTTAAGATTTCTAGAAAGGTTCTATTTGTTGTGCACTTGCTTTTAAAAAAATAATACATTTTAAAAACAGGGTTAAACCCGTAACCAAATCAGGGCTTAGCTGACCCTGTGTATATTCAAATAAGCAAAATGGCAAATACCGTTTGCAGCGTGGTTGGGAAGCTCAAAATCTACTAGTCCTAGGGAAAAAAAAAAAAAAGACAAAAAAAAAGAGAAAACCCTGTTGTTTCCTTTGTTAGTATAGCAGATATAACCACTGTGCTGCTTGGCACGGCTGGTACTTAATGAACAAAGTCCACAATTTATTTTTATACTTTTCAGTCGAGTTTGAAATATGTAAAGCCTCATAAATAAGTTATAATTTCTGTTCACTTGTATTTGTTCAGTATGCAAAGTGTCTTGAGCTCTTTGTGACTGAATTCTGTTCTCCACGTTAGACGTTTATTTGGGTTTTATTACTATCTTTTTTTAGGAAGAATGCCAAAATTGCAGCTTCGGGGATGTATTTCAATTTGCAGTATTCAGACTCTACATTTCTTTAAATTTTACGTTAATTTTTGCCAACTTTTGTTCTTTCCAGTGTTTACAATTGACTTTTTTTAACTTTTGTTGTGTTTAAATGTATGTGTAAAATAGCTGCCTTTTTTTTTTTAAGTAAATACAATCTATAGATACTAGGTTAGCAGCATGCTTGCTTTGCAGAGGGAGACATTTTAAAACATGGATGTTTACAGTAGTTGTTTCCCCTTTATGTTTTCTTAATTATTGTTGTTGTTATTATTATTATTATTATTTCTTACTGGAGTAAGAAGAAGAGTAATGCTGGGTTTCGGTTTGGTTTTTCGTGGGTGGGTGGGGGGTAGTCAAACCACTTGTCACCAATCAAGGTCTTTATCCAGCAGTCCACATAAACACACACTTGGAGTGAGAGGTGCTGGTGAGAGTCCTTCTATTCTTAAATTTAGTAAGACTGTAAGTCCCTTGCTGGACCTGGGCCTGACTGCATAAGAGAAATATAATCTCTGCTTTTTTAGGACATTCTCCCCTTTCCTTCATGGAACCCTCCCAGAGCTTTGAGAAGCAGAAGGGAGATTGTACAGGCCGGGCTGGTCTGGTCTTATGTCAGATGTTTGACTGTATCAGTTCCTCCTCAGTGTGGCAGTAAGTGCCATTTCCTTTCACCCTTGAAATCTGATTTAAAAGCAAGGACTTCTTGCACAAGGATGCTTGACAAGACCCCTCCTGCGAAGCTGGCTCCATCAGCAGTTGGACTGGATCATCGTTGTATGTCCCTTCCAACTGCACTATAGTCTAGTTTGGTCTGTTCTCATCACACGTATCAAGCCATCCATGTTTGTTCAGCAGAATCAAACCATGAAATCAAGAGCGAGTGCTTGGAAATCAATACCAGGACTCCCATTGATTTCATTTGTCTTGGCATCGTGTCTCCAACAGTTGGAAAAGGGGGCTGATGTAGGACATGCAGCAGCATTATGGAGGGGGCAGTTATCATTGGGAGTCATGCAGTAACACAGATTTCGGGGTGAAAAGAAGGAGGTTTGAGCAGAAGGAAGGCAGAGGTATATAGGGGAAGACCAGCCCATTGTATAGAGATGTTCCTTCTGTTAAGGTTTTGTTTTGGTTTGTTTTTTTCTCTTTTTTTTTTCCTTTTGTTTTCTTTTTTATTCTACTTTAGATCTGCAAGCTTGTGCACTGTGGGTGCGTGACTATTTTAGTGTGAAACGTGTTTTTTGTCATAGTATTGAAATAATAAAAGCTTCAACATAGTTTGGATGTGGAAGGCGTAGTGATAGTTCAGATTTGAAAAAAAAATATTCAGGAAAAGACAAAAAGGTAACAACTTTTACAAGGAACAGAAGCCTTTAAATGAAACAATTGAACCGAGCTGACTATGGCATCCATTCCATTGTGCTAAGGTGATGAACAGAAGGATGATGGGGGTGGGTAGACTGCAGTTTGGCTCAGGTAAATTGAGCCACTTTTATTGGTGTATTTCTAAGTATGCAGTCTTTTACAGTGGCATCACATAATTTCAAACTGTGAAAAATAATGGTCTTGTCATTTACTAAGTGTGGGGTTTTTGCATTTATTCCTTAGCTCCCGGGGTGCAAATGGAGGATGACTGGATATGCAGGCGTAGGCACTCATGCAATACCCATCCTGAGCAGGAGATCAGGGCAGGATGGCTCCTTACATCGAAGCCTTGTGTCAAATTTGGTCCTTGCATGACCCATCACAGCAGTGTCAGTGTAACTATGGGGAAGCTTAGCCCACGGTCCCTAGAATTTTTTTTCTAAGGAATCAATCCGTAAAATACAGCCAAAAAAGCTCCTATGGTGTGTGTCTGGGGAGAGTCCTCAGGGCAGCAGAGGACTGGTGGGCAGGCAGCGTGTACCTCCATTCCTGTGGATGGCCACAGTTTTGGTCACGAATGTTCCTCATTTCTGCTAAATTTTTGACTGCTTTTGTCATCAGTACGTTATACCTCCTAAGTTACACCCACTGAGAGCTGAGCAGCTGCTAGGAAACAAATGCTGTGCAAAGCCAATGACCAGAAACACGTCCAGTGGCGCTGGCCAGCACCTCTTGGTTGAAATCTGTGGTAACCGTCCCCTGGATTGGAATCTCAGCCATGAAAGGTCACCCGCCCCGAGCCCAGCTGCACGGTGAGGAGGTGCCCTGCAGGCTGCAGTGGGTGCGTGTGGAGATGGGTGGAGGGAGCACCATTCCAAGTGAAGTGAACCCTGTGACTGCCTGAGCAGCAGGCGTGTCCAGCCACCTCCTTTTTAATGCTCTCGTGACACCTCCCAGTACCTGTAGATTAATTCTGGAGAGTGGTTTTATACGCGCCCTCGATGGTGAATAATTTATTTTAATTTAGAAGTACCCCATTTCCAAGATAGCTTAGGCTTCATTGCTTTTATTTAAACCTTTGAAGAGGGACCAACCTGATGCCGTTTACGCTGTATATGTTTATATATGTATCCATGCCATACATATATATCTATATGGCAATGCAGACTGATCAGCTTCTAGTTGTGGAGTGATTACATTTCATGCTGCACCATACGTAAAGATGACAAGATAATAGTGCAACCAGTTGTTCAGCTTTTAGAGTGGAGTTTTATTTTCACACTTTTCTATGGAGCCTTCAAACCCCAGGTTTTCACACTAGGCTGTTTTGATAGTTGTTCTCAGACCCTCCATTGACATCCTTACCCAGCATTCCCTACTTTTGGGGGCCTTCTATCTTGTTAAAAAAACAAAAAAACAAAAAATCTTTTTACCAAGTGAAACATCGATTCCACCTTTATTCCCACTCTCACTGGTGTAAATACTGATACTAACTGAGGATTTTGACTTTGCATTCTGTCAGAATACTGTGTTCAAATAAAATCTAAAAAAAAAAAAGCTCATGCGTGCAGTCTGCCCTTCTTTAGATGCTCTGCTAGGACCTGTGTGCGGACGTGGATCCCCAGGGCTGTATTTGCCTGTGAGCTTAACGCGGAGTGAGAGCTCCCATTGCAGCATGCCCGCAGCGTGAGTTCAGCATCTGACACTTGGGGCCGTAGAGGAGCAGGAATTGCATCTGTCTGCACAGTGACGGTAGTGAAGCTGCTGTGCTGCGAGCTTGGAGGTGGGTACATCTTTCAACAGTGACAGTGGGCTACCGTAGTGCCTTTCCAAGCTTTGGATGTGCAGGAAGATCACCTGCCAGGGAACGACAGCACTCATGGGACCTTCCCAAGTGCTGAGTGTCACAGAGAGGAGTGCTTTTAATGTTTGTTTCTCTGTCCCCCTGTAGATAATTTCCTTGGGATTGCTAACGCACAAATGCAGTTTCATGTCCGCTGTGAATCGGGGACAGCTGGATTTCCCATGAAAAGCAAATGTGCTTTGTGTATTGTGTGTTCACTGTGTGCGCGCGCACTTGGGAGCCTTGGCTTTTAAAGGTGTCCTTAACCCATCTTGAATTGGATGCCTGAACTTGATTAATGCAGGGTTAAATGTAATTCTGTCCTAAGCGTTGGCATCCCAGGACGTGGAAGCAGAAATGAGAGCTCTGGTACGTATCAATACTTGGGTGCCAGAACTGTTCACAGAAACCTGGGGTTGCAGGGGGCTGTCCGTTTACTTTGTCTTGAGAATATCTCCACAAATTCAGGCAAAGTAGACTTTATTTTTACACAAAAGCTTCCATTGGGCTGAACAAGAGCTTTTTTCTCACTACCTAACCACTTGAACAAAAATCTTTCAAGTCAGGAAGCTAACTGATAAAAGTGACTGATTCTCTTTCAAGGGAAGTCTCAGAGATTGCCTTCTTTGTGTTCTTGGATTTAGCAGCTGCTTCCCCGAATCGCACCAATGTCACCTCTGCGCAATGCCTGGTGGATGGACTCTGTTCCCTGGTGTTCAGCTTGTTTCCTGCTGTAGCATCTTAATGAAGGTGAGGAGCTCAGGCAGTCTTTCCTCTTGTCTCAGAGATTAATAGAGGGGCCTGGAGCACTCGGCCTGATTCACTGCTGCTGCAGAGCACGTGCCCGTGTGTGAAGAGTGATGGGTTTCTTTCCCTGGAGTCGGGGTTGTGCTCAATGACAAACAACTGAAAAATTCTTTATTAGGTATTTGTATTTTTTCAGCCGTTCATCCATCTTCTGCCTTTCTCGGTAATTTTAACTTGTCTGTCCCCCTGTTGAGGCCACGGTGCCTGACTGTCAGTGTCATCTTGGCCGACGTGGGACAAGAGAGAGGGGTGAGCAAGAAAGACTGACCCCTGATGCAAATCTGCAACTCCAAAGCAGTTGTTTAATGAAACGATAAGCCCAGGTCGCTGTAGGGTGTGTGGTTTACTCAACAGTTTTTTATTTTGTTAGACCTTAAACATGGCTTTATTACCCCGATTTTCTGTGGTAACAAAGAAAAGCTAGACTGCTGAGGATCCCAGTGACATAGCTATTGCCTCATGGGTATTTTTAATTTGGCACCACAGACACTGGATTCGAAACAGCTTCATTAGGGGGGAGAAAAAGCAGCTTTGGGATGGAGCCTTACATGAGCTGACTTGCAGCAGGAGGAAAGAAGGGAGCTATTTTGTTTCAGTGCATGAGGGAAGAGGAAATGGATCTTCTAGCAGTTTCTGCGGCAAAAGGGTTGAAGGGATAGGAGATGCTCACTGCCTGTGGAGTTGAGCAGCTCAGCGTCGTATCAGCACACATAGCCCAGGAGACCTTCTTTCCTCCCAGGCAGTGTGGTGGTTCATTGAAGAGCAGGCAGATGAATGTGGTTTGTAACTTCACAGTGAGGTCTCTAATTTCACAGTCAGCAGACACCAGGGTGGCCTGCCCTTGCTGGTATCCCACACCTGAGGCAACGCTGCAGCTTTCAGGTGACTTGCCAGGTCACCTCTCCTTTCTCTGTTTCTCTCCTGAGACAGCTGAGTTATAATGTGTCTGGGATTCAAACATCTTGGTATAGCAGCAGGGACTCAGTGGTGCTCTGACTCCCTTTGATGGCTGACAGCTTCCATTAACTGCTACCTCCAATCTTCTGGTTCTGAAAACCTGGCCCTAGAGCATCTCCTGAGAGTGGTGACAAGGACCCATCTGGAGCCGTGTATGCGTGTCCTGATGGGAATGTACTTCGCGTGAAACGTTAGCGTGAGGGGAAGCTGGATGCAGAGACTGCTCTGAACCACGAACCTGACCCATCCCAGCAGAGCCACATGCTGTAAAGGAGGGCTAGGATTCTCTTGCAAGGGCAGCTGACCCTCACAGCCTGAAAAGGCTGAGAGCGCTGTCTCTGGGCCATTGCATGTGCTGCGGGAGGGCAGCCAGGCCCCGTGTTTCCTTTCCTGCGGCTTCACCGGCCGCGACAGAGCGCACATCCAGAGCAGCGGTGGGTGCATAGCTCGGATTTGGCAGCGCACAGCGCACAAGCCTGGCTGATGGGAGCAGAGAGGCTGACTTGGTCTTGCAGCGGTGGAGGCTGGTGCCGCCCTCTGGCCGTCTCGTTGGTGACAGGCTGCACGTCCCGCCCCGGCAAGGGCTGCGCTGGCTCCCGGCAGCGGCACCAAACCTCCCTGGGCACCAGACCCCCAGTCCCCGCAACCTATTGGGCTGAGCACCCCGCTCAGCCGACTCCAGTCTCCTTCCCAAAGACTGAGAAAGCCCCAGTGTTAAAACGGTATCTTTAAAAAAATCTAAATCTAAGTCTGGTATAAGAATTAGGGCAGCAGCGGCTAGAGGCTGTTGGTTGTGATTGAGCGTTTGTTTCTCTTTCTTCGGGTTCCCTCTCCCACATGGTAGGTCTGCTAAACTTCAGTTCAGCTGATCTTTTGGGGTTTTTTGTCTATGCTATCCCATTCCTGTCCCCTGTGTGTGAACAGAAGATGACTTCAGGCGTTAAAAAAGCCAGACTGAAAGGTTCTGAAACGCTTCTTGGGAAAATGACATGCTTGTGCCTCTGATGATGCGCTCCCTGCTGTTAGCTGCCAGCGGGGCAGCTTGCCTCCTCGCTCTGCCAAATCAAACCCAGATGTGTGTTCTGATAAAACAACAAGCAGGATGGAGCAGCAGCAGGAGAATCTCGCTTCTGCTTTGTATACATTCAGGCTGCAAGGCAAAGACTGACCTGTTTAGCAGAGGGAAAAGGAGCATCTTCACCGTAGCAATTGGTGAAGAATTTCTCTGAGATTTCAAGCCAGGAGTGAACCGAGCCCTCTATCAGCTCTGGACTATAAGCCTGTTTGCTGTGCTATAGCTCTCTGCGTGGCTCACCTGGAAGGGCTTTGGTAGAGGGTGCCCTCTGTAGCCCCTGTCAGGCCAGCCATTCTGCTGCAGTAGAAATACAAGTTACTTGCTATCAAAGGCCTTTTATCCAGGAGTAACAGGGAGGAAGAAAGAAGTCCCCTGCTTAATGCTGTGACATATTTTGCAAATATAAAAGCATTCAATTTCCCATAGTAGCATAGCTCTAAAAGAGCATTCAAAAGAGATGTGTGAAAGGAGGAGGTAAGAATGCCTATTCTGCCTTTACCTCGTACTGGGAAAATTCAATCTGTAAACGACTGGCTCCA
>NW_010171133.1:59579-125298 GCF_000695765.1 Mesitornis unicolor | reverse complement strand
TCCTGAGATTCTGTGATTCTGTGATTCCTAAGATTCGGTGTGCTGGGTACTTTGAAAACAGCCACAGCTGAACAGGCATTTTTAGGGGACTCTGGCCCATTTTTGCTCCCTTGTCCTTTAAGGCTTCAGACTAGAAACAGGAAATAGACTTCATTTGAGGAAATACTAGAGAAGAGCAGAGAAAGAGACAAAATAGCTGACTGCATAGGAAGCCTACAAGGCACACCTTAGCCTGGACTTTACCTTGTGGAAGAAACATGACAACAGGCGGCAGGCACAAGGAACGTGGCATCTCAAAATGATGAAGACGACACAGCTGGCTAATGGAGGAAAAGGCACAGCAGGTCGGATAAGTCTGCTTTTTTGAAGATGGAGAACATGAAAAATGGGCAAGATCCCATTGAATAAAATCCACCTCACTTTGTTCCATCAGTAACAGAAAGGTGCAGCTGAAAGCTAATGCTCTCAAGACCCCCAAAACTGTATTCTTGCAGCATCAGGTCAAACACACAGATTCTGTGATTCTGTGATACAGATCTCATGCAAAAGAAATGGCTTTTGATAAAATCCTCATCATTGTCTTACAACAAAGTCAAAAGCTCAGATACAATCTCTGTACAGGGACCACTCCGCTAGCATCCCAACTGTTCAAATATTTGTACATGCAAGCAACATTATTGCAAACCATGGGAATTCTTATTTAATTATGCTCACACTAATGTGATCAAGATTCTGTATTTTTACTCCTGACAGAGACCTGCTCTTGCATGCCATATTACTGCCTCTAACTGGTTAGTTCTATTTTGTTATTCAGTGCTAGTTTTCATAGTGGTGTTTTGTTTTCCAGTACAAAGAGTTTGTTACCAAGTCTGTTTTAGTGATTATTTCTTCCAGCAATATAGGAAATCTCAGAGTACCTTATTTTACTACAGCTGATGGGGCTTCTCTTTATATTCTTTCATGCAAATTTCTCAATTTACTAGCAGGGTAGTGGGGAAGGAGGGACAGAAAAAAAAATCCTGTTAAGCAATTCACATTTCATATTAAATAAAAATGAAGTAGATTCTGCTCTTGTTTACATTGCCACAGTCCTACTGACACGTAGAGGGCTTTCTACAGGCAAAGGCAGAGGAATACTTCAGCCGTAAATATACTACTGTTACAGTGATAAGCATGATTTTGCCAAAGCAGTCTGCCTGAGGACTTGTAGAGGAATTAAATTACTTCTCTCTTTAGTGAAAAAAGAAGCAGGTACAAAATTTCTTCTTAAATACAGTTTCAAACTCAAAACAGGACTTATTTTATGTAGATTTGCAGTAAGGTTTATTTTAAAAAGAGCAAGAATGTTGGCATCTACAAAGCTGAAATAGATTTCCCATTCATTTCTTCTTGACTATCTCAAAAGCTGGTTTATCTCTCTGTTCCAAATTCCCCATTCCAGAGCAAATCTTCCAGGAGTCAGTCCTGGACTTCCATGTAAGGTTATTGCAACTATTGCAATTACAATCCTTCAACAGCAAAAGCTTTACTTCACTCTTTTTTTCTTTACTTTAGTATATCTGGTTATAAACAAACAAACAAAACAAACACAGTTCCTGGTATGGCCTTTTTCAACTGTCTGAATGTCCCCATACCACGGGGACAAGACTCTCAGTATCTCCTTAACACCAACTGGTTACAAGGGGTCCACAAGCCTAGCCTGCACTGCGCTGATTTCCCCCTTAGCATAAGAGCTTATAACTTGAGACAGTTTTATGTAACCAAAATTTCATCTGTTCTTTCACTTATATTAGCAACTCTTCCATCTCATGTTTCTAAACTCCCTCTGAGAAAGCAGAAAATTATTCAGGATACATTTCATTAAGAGTCTAGATACTCTAATTTCAGCGTACAGATACACACATCCATGAGGAGCGCAGAGTTACCTACCACAAAGTGAAAAAAACCAAACTTCTCTGTTTCTGAATATGTTAGTCTGCTGCTATAAAACAGCCAATTATTTTTTTTCAGACAGAAGACATTACTTCAGAATTAAATTATTTACAGAGAAGTAAAACGACTCCAGACTTGACTTCTCCATCCCACATTTGCTAATTTTAGCACCAACCTCAAGCTTATTTCCTCACTTCACCCACAACTTCACTGTGGTACTGGTATCAGAGATGTCTGCCACAATATCCACTCCTTCTCAGTGATGGCAGAAAGGCTCCCCAGCTTGCGCTACTGCTCCCCAACTAAAGAAATCTTAATGTCTAGATCCTCCTTTAAAAGAGTGAAAGCTTAATACTTATCAAAGTAGCTACCTAAATACCTGTCTGCCTTTGAGGATGACAGTGTAAAACTTCTCTGCATCTCTAGACTTTTTCTAGTTAAAACCTAGAAACAAAATCACTGCAGAAAATCTGTGCTGTCTATGGCACTGATAGCTTCACACAAATCAAGTCAGTTCGAACTCGCAGAGGGCACACTGGTAGGAGCACATTGCAACATATGAAAGCAGATGAATTCCACATAGAAAAGTCTATAGCATGTTGCATCTTCAAAGCATTTGTGTAGCATAATTACTTGATCATTGCAGCACAGTGGTGAGCTAAAAAAGGGTAATTATACCACTCTATACATAATATATACATAATAAACTAGAAGAAAGAGCTACGTGGCTTGCTATATTTACAGAGTCTTCTCAGACCTCTGATCATTTAGTTTCTCTTCTGCAGTTCAGAGGCTTACCTCTCAACACAGGTGTAATGAAGGCTGTACTTGGTACACAAGTTTAAAAATGTCCCGTACTGCTGACTGCACAGTGGCTTCCTGCCACTGAACCCCACACTTTGAGTTGACTTATTTCTTCTCCATTTAGGAACTTAGTGCCATGCTTTATCACAGTGTTACTCATCAACTTAATGATGTCTTTCACTCTCCCAATAAAAAATAAAAAAGAAAATGCAGAACTAACCACAGCAGATCATCAGCTAACACTGAAAAGCCTTAGGGAGTTTACCTAATTCAGTCTTGAATTTTATTGAAGAAGTCCCTATAACCCACTATACAGAGAACAGGAGCAGATTTAACTGGCAGTACATAAAGATATTGACACTTTACAAAAGTTTAAAGTAGCAGAAACTCAGTGCAATTTTTTTACGCAAAGAAATTTTTCTTTTTGATGAAATTCCAACATGAATAGCTTCCTTCACTTACAAAAAGCATTAAAAAACAAGGTTAAAAACCAAGTGAAATGGCAAAAACGTCTGGACTTAGCCTCATCCCCTGCTTTTCACTACTGACTGACTTCTGTGACATTTGCAAGAAATCTGCCATCTTAAACCCCTAGATTAGTACGGCGGATGAAAAAACAACAAAAACAAAACAACCAAAAACATGAGAAAAGCCAGTATTTTGGCAGTGCTCATTAGCATTACTGAAGAGTTCAGTGTTATCTGCATTTGATTTGTCTGTATCAAGCCTTACATTAGCAACTTGGATTTGCTTATGAGCCATGAATCTCTGACCCCGCAGCTGGATTTCCACCGCTGGAACTCTGTGCATAGGCAGGGACTCAGCAAAGGCACAGAAACCTTGATGTAAAGATCACTGTGCAGTTAAGTCCTTAGAATCCGAGCAAGTGTGGGCAAAGTCACCTTCCTTGGAGCTATTTAAAAGACATGCAGATGTGGCACTTAGTGACATGGTTTAGTGGTGGACTAGGCAGTGTTAGGTTAAGGGTTGGACTCTAGGATCTTAAAAGTCTTTTGCAACCTAAACAATTCTATGATTCTATCAAGTACTCAGGTTTTAAAATTAGAAACAATTAAGAAATCATCAGCTGGAAAACAAAACTATTTGTCATTTCTATCAGATTAAATTTAGCCATTACTAAAGCAAATACACAAGAAAGAAACATCTAACACTGAAATCAAAAAGTACAACATGTTTCTTCCTCTTGCCCTAGTCATTCTATGTTGGTCAAGTAGGAGGGTAGGATTTTGTTCTTCTAAAAATAATCCCACTGTTATGCATCCTGGTTTGACTCATGATTCATGATAATTTGGCTGTGCTAAATCAACATCAACCATTCCAGCTGTAAGAATGAAACCATCAGGAGTACTGAGAGATCATGTGGAAATCCTCAAATCTAAAAATATAAGTCGGTAAATCATATCAAAGAAGGTCTGATTCAAAGTCCAGTGAAGTCAAAGAAAACAGCTTTTGAAGGGAATTTTGGATAAAGCTGTGTGAACTCAAGAAACTGATTAGTTCAGTGATATTTTTTTCAACATGAATTTTTTGAGTAGGAACCAAAATTAATTCTATATGATTATTCAATGTCTGCGTTTGCACTGTTGCAAGCCTACACTTCTCATAGCAGCTTTGAGTTCCCGATCTACGCATGTCACTCACTCACAGGAGTCTGAGAGTCCCCATCAGAACCCGGACACTGTTATGAATTAGTCATAGTGAAACATCTACCACCGAGTATTACAAATCTCATTGTGTTCTAAAGACTGGCTGGCATTAAAGCATCTACACCACAGTCAGAGTGTGGGTGCAGCCAAGCAGAGACAAGGCTGAGAGCAAGATGCCTGCTATAAGGAGCTTGTTTCCACAGTGATCACTGAAGATTACTATTCAGGAATTAGTGTCTTCTGTTGTTCCTCCCGTTCTTCTCCATCACTCCTTTTAGAAGATGTTGGGAAAAGCAGAAATGTACACTTCAGTCCAAATATTTGCTCAAGGGCACTGCCCTCAACAGATTTGTTCAATGCATGATGAAGTCTGTACACTGGTATGGGGGCCAGAGCTAGGTTAATGCTAGCTCAGAGATGTGTATCCATACTATTGTTAGACTTTCCAGTTACGATGTGGACATACTGATAGGTTTATTAAAAAAACCCTCACCCTTAGTCTGGAAATCACTACTTGTTCAAAATAAAGGTATTCAAGGAGTAGTCTATCTGCAACCAGTAAATACAGTCTGAGTCCAGATCAAATAACTGTGTCTCCTCTTGCATTTATAACATTTGTCACATTTATAATCTCCTCCTCCCCCCCTACATAACTTGTTTTTTTCCTTCCTTACTGTAATCAGAAGCAATGCAAACCTCTCTAAATCCATGGATTAAACCAGGGTACATTTGCCATGAAGAACTTAGGAAAGAATCCTTAGCATGTGTAGTGGCTTATGTATTCATGACACTACACTGCAATGCTCGGGCTTTTTGGTAGTAAAAATTGTCACTGCTCTCCAGAAGTAAAAATTAAAACTAGAGAAGGCCAGAATAGATGAAGGATACAATAGAAATCCTGGTTCAAATGTGTGCCTCACCAGATGTAACTGCTTTGTCCAAGCCTAGAAAATACAAGACTTCCCTCTTGCAAACAGCACTAAATACTTGATCTTTTAAGAATCAAATCAGATAACAATGGCCAAATTAAGAATTCATTTATCCCAGCATAATCTGAAGTAACTTGAATGCATTCAGTGGAGCCCTGCAAATGAGAGCGACTGTTATACCCGATTCATGCTCAGTGATTCTGCAATCACTTTCATTTATTCCTCTAACAATTAAAATTATGCTGGCAGCTCTCTGAGCTTTTTTTTCTCTAAAATGTTATTGATTTTTGTTTTCTGGATTCTGGCAGAAAGGTTCACAGTATAGGTGTTAATCGGAGATTATTAATGGCTACTCATTTTACACACATTTTTGTTTCTAGGGTCAGATTCCTACATCCAACCCAAACACAGCTCAATATTATTGGTATTATTAATCATTTGTTCATAGTTGTCATTGTGGGGTAAACCTTTTCAAGTTGATGCTCCAGGGTTCATGCACAAATTTGCAAACTCAAGGATGGTTTTTCATAATGCATTATCGACAGCATTTGCATTTTCTATGCAATTACTCTAGCTCAAATAAAACGTAGGCATAAGGACCATAGAGTACAATATTTTCCTCCCTTAGCTTTTAAAAATCTTTGTATTGACTTTCAGCAGAGTAGATACTTTTCAATCAATTTAATTGTAATTATTTTTGCAGAAACCTTGTTTTAGATTTACAGACATAACCATTTACTTCGGTGTGCATGCCAATTCCTCTACCTGGGAAGACTAACAACAGCAGGTGATTTATAACTCCCTTCCTCCACCTTTCTCTCTGCCTATCTCCAACACATCTCTCTGAATGCCAGGAATCAAGGCTTGCATGATATCAGTTTAATACATTAAGTTAAATTAACAACAAAACAAAAATCCCAACTCCAAATTGATCATTTCTGAGTCATGTACATATCAAAATGCATAGTAGCTGTGTTAATATATTTCCTAAACATTATATATATATATATATAGTATTATTGCTACCAAAAAATAATTATGCACTATAAATACATTTTTGTCTTTACAGTGTAGGCGCTGGATCCTGTTCAAAATTTTAAGACTACATGGATAAAGCTGGGGAGGGAAAGGAACCTGAAGAACTTTGTCTCAGCTGCTGGTCCCACTTGTAAGAGACTGAAATGACAAGTTTGGGATGATTCAGAGATGGCCCTCTTTCAGAAAAAGTCAGACATTGAATACAAACAAGTTGTATCTCCTTTGAGATTTCTCATACAGCACAGCTGATTGCAGTGATGTCAGGAAGCTAAACATCAGATGACTACTTTCAAATGCAGATCCTTGTCTGCTCTTGAATTAAAGCTGAATTTACAACTTTGAAGCAGGTCACCTGCTACTGTGCCCAATTCTATGGCAATGAACTCAATGAGCCAGGTGGCACTGCTCGCGTTCCCCAGAAAAGTCACGACACATTTTCCCTCTCCCCGCTGGGAGCTCAGTCTGATGTACCCTACTTCTATTACCTGTTCTTAAAGAGGAAACTAAGGCTGGATCTAGGCCAGCTCCTCAAATTTTGAAACCAGTCAATAGTGAAAAGCCAGTGTTCTGTAACATCAAGTAAAAATAAAAGGTCATATTGCAATTAAAAACAAGCTGATGGGGAGGTAGGCTTACAGTATTCTTAAAATATTTTGAGGGACTGTATGTTTTACAGTCTTAAATAAATATGCATTGTTGTGGGCAAGACCTTGAAACTAATAAAATATTCAGAGTCTTGATTACTTTTATGTGGCGCATGTCTGAAGGCAACCTGATAGACGGTTGGAAGTTACCATTCAAAAGAAATGCCCTGCAGTCATCTGCAATAAGCTGAAAGCACAGAAGGGAAAACAGGCTGATGACATTTTATAACTTCATTTCATTTGATATAGATAGACTATGAATACCTGTAAAATAGCCATTTATATACATTTCTTTCCCTGTCTAAATGTAAACTATGGAACTATGGGTCATCATCATTTTCTATAGTCAGGCTTCTGTCATCACTGGGTGCTAAGGGCATTCATTTCCACTCCTACATCTTTTCCATACACCATACATACTTTTTTTTTCCTTCTTCATTGTTTGTAGTGTGGGTCTAAGCTACCAGTTTCAGAGGGTACTGGATTGTACCTAACACAAAGAATTTCAGCCTACTGCAGTTTAAACACACAAAGATCTGCAAAATTTCCACGAGATGAAGCACCCACGATGCAATGGGGTCCATCAGCACACTGATGTTGATACCATTGCACCGAACAAGAAAACGAGAATTTAGAGCAAGATTCAAAAAAAGATGGCAATGGACAAAAGCAGATGCGATGGCTACAAAAAACCCAAAATGATCATGAAA
This sequence comes from Mesitornis unicolor, assembly GCF_000695765.1. Classification (NCBI taxonomy): domain Eukaryota; kingdom Metazoa; phylum Chordata; class Aves; order Mesitornithiformes; family Mesitornithidae; genus Mesitornis; species Mesitornis unicolor. The sequence goes on along the minus strand of NW_010171133.1, from coordinate 117,574 downwards.
TGAAAACCAGAAAGTTTCACAGGTGAACTACTGTGCAACTTCATAGCTTCAAATAAACTGAAGCCTATTACTCTATCTTCATCAGTCCATATTATCTTTTATAGCTGTCAAATAATGACCAAAAAATTCCCCTTCACTGTCTATTAATTCACTTTCTTCACTCATCTCCTTGTTCTACCAATTCTTTTCTTTCATTTCACGGTTCATGGCCAATTACTGTTTGTTCCATCTCTTCTAATTTACCTTTTCGTCATAGTCGTCTTTACTAGATACATTAAACAGTAAGTATTCATTACTTCTAAATGTTTGTAACAGGGATTCTATGGAGCCTGCAGGTGTTAGGATAATGGTCTGTCAAAAATAAAGTGCATCAAAGAAGTATTTATAAAAATAGAAATACCTGTTCACCATTATAACTTATATCTTCCTATTTGTATTTCAATATTAGCTGCAAATGTCACTTGTGCTTGAACTAGAAAACATTTTTTAGTGGCTGATGTAAAGGTAGAAAGACTGTTCTAAATAAATAAATGGCAAGTTTAGGACTAGTGTTTTGATTAACTTCATCCCAAAAAAGAGAACTGGCATGGAGACAACTTATGAAAAGGTTAAATTGTTTTGTTTTATTCTGTTTTTTGCCATTTAGAATGCTACGCACTTGGAAATACTGTTCTCAACAGAACTATGCCTATTAGAGCACAGCCAGCAATGAACAACTGTGCACTAACTCTGGCTCATGAGTGTCAACGGTAGGACTCCAGGTAACAGGGATAACTCCTAAATGTCAACTGAATAGCAAAACACTGCTAGCAGCTGCTCATGTCCTCCTCTGTGCTATGGATACAGCAGCACCACATGCTGCTTCTTGCATGTTCACACACACCAGCCAGAGAGAACAAGTGCTTGCTGGGTACCTGCTTGCTGAGCTCAGGGCAGCAGCCTAGTGATTTGCTCCATGTCCTTTCCCATTGCATGTGGTACTCGAAATGTTAGGCTGCTCTGCAAAGTCTTTATGAGCACTCCAGACTCTTTCAGTAAAAACAAGTTGATCTTCCATACTTTTAAAATTACCCTACATGGTAGATTGTAAAGAAAGTCTAGTTAAAGCATGTCAGCCAATGCAACAAGCTAACAGTGTTGTGTTGAGTCCGTGTGTCATTGCCAAACATCCTCAGTATCAGTTTCAATGAAGTTTCTATTCATTCACTGTCTTTACTGCACTAGAGGAGCTGATACTTTATGTCCGTGTTTGAGTCATCAGTATACAGCCTAAATGTACATGGTTAGAAGACATGAAGTTGAATGAACTTCACTGTTTTGTACAAATCAAGGCAAAAATCAAAATGTAAATTGTTCTTGGGTTCAATAATCTTTTAATCTCATTGACACTTTTTTACTTTATTTTACTTGAAATTGTCAGTAGTTATTTTTAAGTCTGTACTGCAGAAATGAGTGCTCACCTAAAGCCAAAAGAACCTGAAGTAGTTTGCCTGACAAGCAGCAATGCACATCTAATATTTAACACAAAATCAAAAAATCTTTACCTCCCTCTCCCAAAAAAAATCACCTCAACTGCTCCCACTAGCTTTAACTTCTCTTCCATGCATTCTACTGGCAAACTGCATCCAACCTGTTTTCTCCCAGCAACATTTTACCTTACCAACAAGCCCATATGCTTCTGTGACATACAATGACTGTATACAAGAATGTCTACTAAGGACACTTGAAAACACAGTACTATTTTGTAACACATGCAGATAATACAAAGGTACAGAAGAGGATATTACTACTTTTTGATATAAAATATCATTAGTATGCAAACCTCAAAGTTATAAAACAAGAACAGACTACAGCTTTTAGTGCAAAATGATAAAATTATAACTCCCTATAATATAAAGAAGATTCATAGCCAGCAAGAGCTGTAGAAAGAGCCATGTTGAGAAAAGGAAACTTAACTGATTGAGAGTTGCTGAGAAAAGGGGAGATAACCAAGAAAAGCAAGCAATAGCACAAATCCATGTTACTTATCAGACATCACATTTAACACCTAGCTTGCACAGTCACCATCATTTTCACACAGCTATAGGATCATATAATCATTTAGGTTGGAAAAGACTCTTAAGATCATTGAGTCCAACCATAAATCTAACACTACCGAGTCCACCACTAAACCACATCTACAAGTCTTTTAAATACCTCCAGGGGTGATGATTCAATCACTTCTCTGGGCAGCCTGTTCCAATGCCTGATAACCCTTGCAGTGAAGAATTTTTTCCTAATATCCAATCTAAACCTTCTGTGGTGCAACTTGAGGTCATTTCCTCTCATCATTTGCTATCCAGGAGAAGAGACTGAAACCCACCTTGATACAATCTCCTTTCAGGCAGTTGTAGAGAGTGATAAGGTCTCCCCTCAGCCTCCTTTTCTCCAAACTAAACCACCCCAGTTTCCTCAGCCATTCCTCATAAGACTTGTGCCCTAAATCCTTCCCCAGCTTCGTTGCTCTCCTCTGGACATCCTCCAATGCCTCAATGTCCTTCCTGTAGTGAGAGGCCCAAAACTGAACACAGGTGTGGCCTCACCAGCGCTGAGTACAAAGGCACAATCACTTCCATAGACTTGCTGCCGACTCTGTTTCTGATACAAGCCAGGATGTTGGCCTTCTTGGCCACCTCGTCACACTACTGGCTCATATTCAGCTCCTTTTCTGCCAAGGAGTTTTCCAGTCACTCTTGCCAAAGCCTGTAGTGTTGCATGGGGTTGTTGTGACTCAACTGCAGGACCCAGCACTTGGCCTTGTTGAATCTCATACAATTGGCCACAGTCCAACAATCCAGCCCATCCAGATCCCTCTGCAGAGCCTCCCTACCCTCAATCAGATCAACGCTCCCACCAGCTTGGTGTCATCTGCAGACATACTGATGGTGTGCTCAAAACCCTCATCCAGATCATCGATAAAGATATTAAACTGAACTTGCCGCAATACTGAGCCCTGGGGAACACCGTTTGTGACTGGCTGCCAGCTGGAATTAACTCCATTCACCACAATGTTTTGGGCCCAGCCATCCAGCTAGTTTTTTACCCAGCAGTACAGGTTTTTTTTACCCCAGAAAATACAGCTCAGGGAGATGGAGGCAAAAAAACCTTTAAGTGCCCTTCACTCGATTTGCATTGTCTGGAGGCTGAAGCAAGCCTGGAGGCTACTAAATCTACAACTCTTTCCTCAAGCTGGTTCCAGCAAAGTTCTTTGTTACAGACTTCTTGCCCCAACCTTCTCCCAGATCTGGTCCCCAAACTGGACAGCTGCTCCACCACAGTACTTCTAAGTGACTTCTTTACAAGCTGAACCCAAAGAAATAGTGGTCTTGATGGCAGACACCAAGGTCTGCCATTGTCACAAGGAAAAGTAATACGTGATCTCCCTGTCAAGGCAATATTAAAAAAGGAATATGCACACCCCTATTTTTAGTGTTTTGTTGGCATGTAAATGAACACAGCACCAACACTTTTATATTTTATTTATAAGGCATAAAGCAGAATTAATCTTGAGGGTTATTCTGAAGCACTCAAATATAATGTATATGTACACACACACATTATTTCAGGATATGCTAGGAATAGTTGCAGGGTATAATTTGAAAGGCTTTTTCAAAATCCTAAAATAAAATGCCAAAACTAAAATATTATTAATTTCCATTATGTAAAAAAAGTTATTAAAAGTTGCTTTGAAACCAAAACACACTTTCCTTTATGAAAAGTGAATTCAGAGCTTTAACCAATGCTATGTAGGGTTACAAGGGACTTGGATAAAGTGTTGCATAAGCTGTGTCATAATGAATGTTAACATACAGCTGAAATGCAGTTAACAGATACTGTACCTCCCCGTGTAGCTAAGATAATGATTAACTGGTATTACTGCATGACATCTTGCATTTTATTACTAAGTAAAGCATCTGAAACATCAAAAAAAAGTGCTAAAGCTGATCAAACCTGAACTCAGTCTAAGTGACATTCAAGTGGTTTTCAGACTTTCACTACCCTAAATGCAAGTGCAGCTGCTGAGTCTGTCAACACAGCCAAGCGGCAGCAGCTGCCTAGGTTCCATTCCTGGAAAAGTCTGCCGGGAATGTGGCTTATCAGAAAGAAAGAGAAAATCCCATGATATCTAGCTTTTATTCTCTGCATTTTTTTTAAAATACTGCAGTGCAGTGGAAAAAGAAAGCTTACTGAACCTGATAAAAGCAGATTTCTGCCTGAGATCAAAGCAAAAGTACAGTCTGCCACGGAGTAGCTTTGCCCTTCCCAACAAGCTCACTTGATGATGGGAAATATCTACTGCATGTTCACAAAATGGTTTGAGGAAGAATAACTGATTTCTGAAACAAATGGAACCGCTTGAAAGAGGAATGGCATTGGTTGGTCGTTGAAAACTCTCTCCTTCTAGGCAGCACTGTAGCAGCAGCCTGGCTGATGGCAGAACAGATAGACGGCTGCACATCCACCTGATGGCTGAAATAATCATATCACCAGGTACTCTGAGTTACCAAGAGCAGCTCAATACAAAAACAACAACTAAAATGTATCCTCCTACAATTGTAGCAACACGTTTTTATAGGTGCTTTAGCTGAAATTTAAGCCTGGCATAATGCATATCCAGTGTCTGTGATTACCAGCCGGCTGTTACAAGAGACATACAAGAATAAATGTTTCTGTAGATCCAGGACTCACCTCCTCCTTTTATACATCACCACTCCTCAGCATTCTTCAAATCTGTAATTCAGTAAAACAAGCAAATCTATGGAATTCTATCTTAACTGTCAGCTATGGCTGATACACACAACACACACAGCCTGTTTTCTTGACTTTTATAAAGTTCTTCAAGACTAATAATTCTATGTGCTTGTGTATCATGTAATCAGGACGGATTGGAGCTCCGAAGTGAAAACCAAAAGTGTTACAAGAATTAGTGACAGAATGGCTTCATGGAGAAAAATATCTCAGGATATCAAAGACCAAGCATAAATATCAATACAATAATGTAAGAAAAAATCTCAACTGCTCAACTGTCTGTGGTTCAGAGGGTTCTCAAACAGCGTCTTTGTGGCAATACACAGGGTCTGATGCAAACGGGATTCAATGCAGCCATGTTAAATGCCTGTGATATCCTAAACCAGAACCACCTTTTACTGGTACCTGATTTGAGACGTTGCAAGGACATCTACTGTGCAATTTTCTGACGTTTTTGATGCAATTTATTGTCATCTATAGATTGTTCACGGATGGGAAGATGATAAAAACTTTCTTCTTCAAAGAGTACAACACTGCTGCTCTTACATTCATGCTATTCTGATCAAAAAACTGCAGCTGCCACTATGAATATATTAAGGCTTCATAAAACAGCTGTCCTCAAGTATCTTATCGCACCTCTCCATAGACAAGTATGGCATAAAGCCATCACTTTTGTATTCGTTCTTTCCATCCATGTCAGTTACAAATGAACAAACTCACACAGACATTTTGTGATACCTCTGATGAACCATGTTACTTTGGTGGTAACCTTCACCCCAAAGTGCAATTTCAAAGCACAAAAATGAAATGCAGGAACAAAAACTATGAAAGTTGACATCATATATCTACACAGTTCCTAACAGTTAAAAATACAGATTGCTTTAGGATTGCATCAAAATATTAATACCAACTTCCCTTTTCTAGTTCCAGATGAGACCTTGTTTATAGAACCTTCTGCAGAAAGCCCCTAAAAGGCAACCTGGGAAACACAAATCATCAAAAAGCTGATTTTCATGTCTCATTTGGAGCAGTAAAACAATATAGAAAGCAGTTGAGTGCCTGACAAATTAAGGATTTGCAAGAAAATTACTTCAACCAGTAACTGTTTAAAAGACGGAGTTAGATCAAAATACAAACTAAATAAAAAGCAAATATCAACTGTGCATTGCTATGTTCACTAAAATGTAAAACTCAGACAAAGTAAAGAAACAGCAAGTTTGTTTTTCTAAAACTTCACTAGTATTTCCCTGCAAAATTCAAAAGAATTCCCAGGAATTCAGTCAGTTCTATTAGAAAAACTTTTATGTGCCTGGAAATCTCGAACAGAAGCTATCCCAATTGCACATTTACAGCATGTGTCACCGGTGCTAAACATCCTTATAAAATACACCAACCAATAGCTTCACTCTTCATGTCCAATGTGCCAATAAAATTACAATGGAGTAACAGAGAATAACCACAGCCTGCAACTGTAGGGAAATGCACCCGAATTCGCCAGTAGGAGGATGAGGAGTATGCCCACCACATGCCTTATCTCACCCACAATATTGGATGATCTACAGATTCAGCTTTAAACCCTATAATATCCCTAATGAAACAAACTTTGAAGAAGCAGGAAAAAACACTCAGATGTATTTAAATGAGTGTAAAATAGTGAATACAACACCCTCCAGTCTTTTGCTCAGATTCAGTATTAAGACTGCTAAAACCAACATTTTCCAAAAATATTTACAGCAACCCTGTAGGCAACTTTGTATTAGAGAAAAATCTCACAAGTAGAGCATGCAAAGATATGCAGATTCAATGTTGTTACGGAAGCTGAGTAACCTTCTACCTTGGTCTAGCTGACATAATCACCATTGGATATTGTCAGTGCAGAATATTGATTTTATGTGGGGCAACGTGTCCTGTACCAATATTATTTATGCACTCTTTCTTCCTTTTCATTTTAAGGAGATGTTTCAGAACTGAATTAATGATAGGTAGCAAGAATTTAACATTTAATATTTTCATGACAGGTTTGTCATCTTCTAACTGGTCTTAGCTATGATGGTTTCCAACTGTTATTATCTAATGATAAAAACACTTTTATGTGTTTTCATAATGGATAGATTGAAATCACATTTGCTTTCCCTGTGGCTTTGTTACTCATTTCTAAACAGCAGAAAAACAAAACAAAGCCAGTATTTTCATATAACTGCTGAAAAGATTTCTCTTGTGGGTTTTTTTTAAACTTCTCTCTCCATCTACTCCATCTCCACAGCTGCCAGCTTCATCCTAACCCCCTGCTTCCACTGGCAATGTTAATCACAAGATTCAGTACCATAATTTCCAGAAGTACAGTTTTCAGATGGATTGTCACTCAACACAGGGAGGCAGCCATGATTTAAAGGCCCCACTTTCTAGCAGAGTATTTCTACACCATAAAGTGAGAATGAAGAATTCTGCCTCTTTCTCTTCAGCATACTACAGTCTTTTTGCTTTATGGCAGTGAATTTCACACTAAAAATCACTCAACATTTCAGACAAATCTGTTCTAAATACTTCCCTCTTTTGCAAAAAGAAACAAATCTTAACTCGTGTGGGTCACCTACTTTCATTTACATTACAGGAAAAAAAAGAGAGAGACAACAAGTTTAGCAGATATTAGTCATGTGTGTGTTTTACTCATTTAAAACTCTTTTCTGGTGTTCTCAGGATGATTTTTCATGTTCTTCCTTTACTTTTAGAATAACACATAGTTAATATTTTTATTCAGTGGTTCTAAATAAAAGAGTCACTTAGGTGAGTTATTTCTTTGGCAGACCAGATGGCTCATTTAGATATGACATTTAATTTATAAAGCTTCCAGATTCCATAATGTATCTCCATGGATCCCATCCATGAAGGACAGGCTAGGGCTGATGTATAGGCATAAACAGACTGTTATGAAATGATATACAGAGGTAGTCAATCATAAACCAGAAGAGAATTCATAGATACAATTTCCTCCCATCAGTGGTAAAACTCTCAGTAACTTCAGTTAAAGCAGCATGGCTGGAAAATCAGGACCAGAAAAGTATTCCAACACCAGTCCACTTCATTCAGATACCTCTCCCTATTGATTTTTGCCTTGAAAAAGGGAAGTGCAGGTGTGACTTGAGTATTCTAAACTGCTGTAGTCAGTTGTTCACGATCCCTTGTCAGGGTGTGTTACTCACATGTGGTCATTAAAATATGGTATGTCACCTAAAAGTGGGAATTTACACTGTTAACGGTAGTGCTCAGGATGTAGCTGTTGATATTTGACATTCATCAGTAAGATGATTCACAATATCACAATGCAAATATAAATTAATCCTTAAATACAAATTTGTATTTGAATAATCCTATACTAACAATGTTGCCAGTATTGACAGAATGAGGAAATAAGGCATGGATATCACGCAGTGTCTAAGCAACAAGATTGATTCTCTTTTTCCCTATACTTTGTATAGTCTCTCTCGCTGTCCCACAGAAGTCATCAAGAGTAACTACCACAGATTTTAAAAAAAAAAAATCACAAATCACTACAAAATGTACAATGTGATCAAAAAACAGATGCAATGTCAATGGGAGCATCAAGCCTTTCAGTACTTCAATAGTCCTCTCCAAAAGCCAACATTAAAAATCGTGTCCTGTACTTTTGCATAGTTATTTAGTACTCTGTCATATAAAACCTCAGCTCTGCTGAAAACGAGATCTCAAATGCCTTCTCTTCTGCCTTCTGCTGTAAGAGCTCTCCTAACAACAGCAGTCTTTCTTGGAAACAATAACACTAAAAGCACAAGCCTGACAGCTCTGTAAGAGTAGGTGCCTGTCATATGCAGTGACATATATTCATCCATCCACCATCCATAATGACACAGACTAAAATTATTATTTTTAAAAATCATTTGGTGTTGTTAAAATGTCTTATGGTGAAGGAACCATAGTTAAGAAACCTTAATGTTAAGAGCTAGTTAAAACAGAATTCTTTACAGTACACAGCTGTTCTCAAATTCAATTCAACTAGAGCTAGTTAAAACAGAATTCTTTACAGTACGCAGCTGTTCTCAAATTCAATTCAAGAGCCGGAACGCCAATGAAAATGCATTTTTCCTTCTGCTTTTGTGAGCCTGCAACATGTTTTCCCTTCTCTTCTTCATAACCACCAGAGTGATCAGAGCTACAGTCGTATTATATTAGGCTCACATGTCTTAAAAGCCTTGATTATTTACATTAAAGTCCCTATGGAAAATGTAAATTTTACAGCCAAATTATTCAATATTAGTATTAAGATACAGTGGTTTTAGCTTTGACCAATTCTCCATAAAAAAGGTAGCAGTAAGGCTCCTGGCACTGGTCAAAGGGCACAGGATCACCCTGATAATCTACGAAAAATGTTGTAGTTTAGGAGGAATGCTGTCTTCAGCCTAAATTCCCACAGACTGAAGTACCTGATCCTAAATTTTAATTGTGTTTGGGATGTATAACACTCCCTTAAGACAGTGGATGGAGCTACTCCAAAATTCTCTCCATGAAAGGTATACAGATGCTGATTATGATTTTGATAAGATTTCTTTTAAGAAACAGCAGTATTAACACTAATAATAAATAAAAGCCCGTTTTTGGGAGCAAGGGTTGAAAAGCAGAGTACCTGGGACACTTCTCTAGCCAAGAGTTTTTAATCTCAGTTCACTAGAGCTGCCCCCAAAATGACACCAACCTATCAATGATGTCACCATTGCTATCTTTTATCACAGCTTCACTAACGATATATAGGTGGTTATAAGTAATATAAGTGAAATGTAGAGAGGTAACTTTAGATACACTAGAAAGTTCAAAACTCACAGAATTAGCAGCACGATTTAGGTCAGCTTTAAGTCTTGAAGTCTTACTTTTTCCACCCTCAAATATATATACACAAAATATACATCATGTATACATATTAGCATATATACGCGCCAAAATGAACAATTATTATAATATGGAGATGTTGATTTTGATCAGAATAAATGAAAAAAAATTACAACATTTTAGTCTCTATTTTAAAATACACTTTGATGTTTTTATAAATGCTAGAAACCGCTTTCTGTGTGTGTGCGTGTGTGCACGTACCCTTGCTGTGTTAAGAGTTAGGAATAAATGTTCATTTTAAACCAGCCATAAATGGGATTTAACAATAGCATTTCTATTTCAGTGCAGTACCTTGCCATAAGATCTCCATGGCTATACTGCATCCGACTGTGGTATGAAAAGAATATGCTTTAACATTTCAATATCATTAATATTGTTTTAATACTGATACAACTTTCTACCAAAGCTCTGAAATCTGAAGAATACTAACATGGAAGCCCATTTTTAGATATTTCATTAGTAGTTTGTTCTCCGAGTTGAGAAAATCTCTACATTTTCACACCTGGGTTTTCTGAAAGAGGGCTATGAGGCCAAAATTTAAAAGCACAAATGGCAAATAAACAGCTGGTGTCCAGGCTCTATTATAATGCACATTTAAACATCCAGATTGGATTCATGGTTCAGCTAAAGGCAATTACATTTTAGCAACCAGTTCCAATGAAGCACAACTTCATTTCCAAAAGCATTGGATGCTTGCGCCTTCTATTGAATTTTACGAAAGCACTGAATGACATTCAGGTTATTTATTTAGATACTTGAATTTGCATTAACTTTGAAAATAGTGACCTTCAACTTAAGAAAAACTAGAAAGGATTATCTGAATTGGGAAGGCTCAGATGAGGATGGAAACATTAGAATTCTTTTACAAGATTTAGTCATTACAGGACTTTCCCAGGCATTTGGCAAACACAATAATTATGATTCCCTACTCAGGGAAGCAGACAGCCTAAAGTCGTGATGGAACTGCTTTTCACAGTGAGCTGTCCCAACAAGCTCTGATGAACTAATAATATCTCTGTGCTGTTTCTTTAAAGGTGATACCTATGGGCAGTTGTGAGGGGCTAGGGAGCAGAGACTGAAAGATTTATGCTAATCAGAACTCACTGCAATCTTTGACACCCTTAAGTAAGGATTTACATGAAATCCTCTCCCTAATACTCTAATTCTAAGCCAAGAGGAACAAATCCTGACCCACAATGTCCACAAGACAAATTTAAGCCATTTGAAGTTCAGGATTTCTCACACCTACAAAACACTAATGATGTTATGGTGTACAACAGCAAAGCTTTCATTAAATACCTTTATTTGGCAGAAAATTTGACATCAATCTGTCTTGGAACCTTTAATTTAAGGTCCATACCAATCTAGTATATTTTCAAGAGAACCTACTGAAACTATAGCCCATGGAGCCTGACTTACAATAACTTCCAATCTCCTGCAAAGACATTAAAACACTCCTTGAAGAAGTCATCCCTTTGCCACAACCAATGTGACATTAGCATGGGGTAGTGCTTAAGGGAGCCACAAGAAGTGAGTCTAAAGGAGAGAGCCAGAACCCAGCACTGCCACACAAACCAAGCACTGGTGCCCCAAACCCATAATAAATTTTTGAAGCAGAACGTTTGGTATGTTTGACACTTTTTTGTCCTCCTTCATACAACCAATTACCTTGAATGCTTAAGCAACAGCCCAAAGCTTCACTTTTCTTAGAAGTACCATAATAACAAGTGAGAAAAAAAATTATGACAGCTGATGGACTTTATGAATTGAACAAGCAGAAATATCTGCTGTAGAAGAACAACAGAGACTTTCAAGCTTGTTTGTGGGTGGCCTTCTGTAGGTAGGTGGCTTGCAGGCCACAGTATATAACTATGCAATACACACAAAAAAATACAATTATAATTCTGGCTCCTTCAATTCCGCTATCAAGGATCTGAAAACTAAACTAGCAAACCCAGAAGTTACCTAGAAGAACATAAAGCCATGGCTGAGCTGCAGACAGCATCATGAGAAAAAGGGTTGTCTCATAGTACATGTCAAAGGCCTCCAGGACCCAGCCCACATCTCAGGTAAGAGATACAGCAGTAGCTCATCTAGAAAATAACTACATTGAATGCCCAGAGAAACTGCTCCTGTACTGCATACATTGCCTACCAAGTGCAATCAGACTGTACCAATTGCACAGGACTGCATGACTCTGCTCTCCTGTGACCTACTGACTGCAATCTACTGCCTCCAGGGCTCTCAGTCTGTCAGGGTCTTCTGCAGCAGCATGCCTGGTAATCCATTTAGGTATATTTATTCCCTCACTTTACCAAATCATCCTAAACTTTCTACAGGCAGTGGGAAAATGCAGCTCTGTACAGCAGGGGATTCTGAGTCTGGGAATTTAATCTGCCTGGGAGATCTGACCTGGTTTGCATCCCCTGCTCCTCAGAAAACCTGACTGCTGGTGTACCTGGAAAGGCACATTGGCCACGGAAGTTGCTGGTCTGGAGACAAATCTGCCATGAAAATTTTAAGTGCCTGTTTAGTTATTTGTGAGAGCATTTACTCACGTGAGCAAAACCATGGAGTGCAGGGGGGGGCCTGCTCTCTGTTATACATAGGATTACATTCTGACCCCTAAATTATTTGTATATGTCTGGGTTGGCCACTAAATCCTTGACAGACTCTCTCTATTAACTCCTCTCCTCTCCCCAGAAGGGAAGAGAAAGAGAAATAAGGGAGAGAGACTTTGCAGGTTGGAAAATAAAAGTAACAGATTTAATTAAACAATAATACTAATACTACAGGATAATAATGTAAATAGGGAAAATAATTATATATATACAAATATATATATAAAACCAACATAAAATCCTCCCCCACCCCCCAGTGACAATTATGTCACCAGAGGCTCTGCTGAGCAGGGCACTGGAAAAGTCCCAGTCTGGACTCAGCAGCAGTGGGAGCTGATGCAGGAACACACGGATCAGGATTGGAGGCAGATGAACTAGCAGGGTTCTGCTCAGACCTCGGCCTCTGCAGGATCACAAGAGCAGAGGACAGGATCGAGAAAGATCGACACGGAAGAAAGGGTCGAGACCCTTGTGATCCCTCAGCTTTATACTGAGTATGACGTACATGGGATGGAATACCTCGTTGGTCAGTTTTGGGTCTGCTCCTCCCCATAGGTGCAGATATGGCACCCATGGTGAGACAGTGGCCTTGTCATTATCACTTGTAGAAGTTCATACTGTCTGGAAAAACATGCTGCTAGTTTTCAGCAAGTTCAGCCACTTAGAAGAGACTGAGCTGAAAAGTAAAATCACTAAATAGAAAATTAGTTCTGTTTAGCTCAAACCAGGACAGCCAAGCAGTAGCATTTTTGTATTTAGCATCTGGATAGACATAGACTGTCCAAGATAATTTGTCACAGTGCCAATGTGAAAGCTCTTTCACATTTTAAGTTTTCATTATAATATTTTGGTGACTATACCACTGCAAAGATCAGCAAAACAGCAGGCTTGCTCAGTTTATTGAAGTCATTTGAATTAAAACAAATATCCCATATTGTCTTTTTAATTTAACTGAGCCAAACAAATCTAGTATTGGTTGGATCGGAAGTAGATATAAAGGTAAAGTCTGTACTGGATGTAGATGAAAAGTATTTGATTAAATATTTTCAATTAAAAACATGGTATTGTCAGAGCTAAAACACGTTGTGGAAAAGACACTTTAGCAGATTTCTTGATGAAGAGAAATGGAAAAATCTCTATGGATATCCAAATAGTTCATGCTGTTTTTTCAAAAACCAGAAAATACTATTTTTTTATCATTTCCTTTTATATCTGAACATACACATTTATAAGATAAGATGAGGACTAAAAAAAAGAATTAAACATTCAAAAATAATTTTATTTAAATATTTCCATTTTCCTGACTGCATTTTCTCATAATATAAGTTCATTAATGTTTTCAAGAGCCCAAACTTTGTAATAATAAAGAAGATATTTAAATAGTGAACATATATAGAATGGGAAAACCATTTCCTGCCCTACTGTAAATAAATTGCTTTTATTAAAGATTGCCTGGCTTAGTTTAAACTGCACACGAAACCACGTTTTTATTCACTTTAACTAATGCATCAGCAGATAAGATGTCTATCTCCACAATCACGCCTTTTGTGGAATAAACATTACATGCTGGGGAGAAAATTGTCACAAATGCAGAATTGTTTCATTTCCAGCAGGTGAGTTGCCTGTAGAGTATCTTATACACAAAAAGCCTCTTAAATTGCTTCTCTTTTGCACTTGCATAAAATGCACAATCATTGAAAAAAAACCTGAGGGGGATAATGTCAGGCAAGCTGAACACACAGCAATTGGCAGGCAAATTTCTTTTTCAAATCCAACATATTTGGCAGGCAGGACTTTGGAACACACAGATTAGTTGGCATTTGTATTGGAAATCAGAAGACTCTTCTGGTAACAAGCACAATCTTTTACATTCTGTCAGAGCACACAATAAGTATTTTGAGCAGCCCAACCATCCATTTCTGAAACACTTTCTGTTAATATTTCCTGAGAGGTAGCTAGAGACCCAGCTGGCAGACATAGCAACATGAAAGCCAGGTAGAAGCACTAGCAAAAGGAGCTGAAAACAACAACAATAGAATCAGAAAACACACGGTTTTCACTAGTGAAAAAGCACAGCTGAGTTTTCAAGTCCTTCCTGGTTCATAGAATAGCATGAGAAATTTAGATTTTAGAAATACAAGGCCAATTCCCCGAGATCCATACGTTAATACTTATTAATGTAGATCAGCCCAAAGTTCTCAGCTGGAATTTTCCCACAATGAACTCTACAAAGACTTGGTGGATTAAGCCCATGGATTTTTAATCACATCATATCTGTCTAAATCTGTAAGTAATTTAATTTGTGTCGAACATGCTATTCTCACTCTCCAAATCAAGCCTTTTCCCTCCAAATATTTTTTTTCATCTTTTCACTACCATTAAAAAAAAGATTTCCATACTGGGATCTCCCACCATGCTGTCTGCACTTGACAGTGAGCCACCCACACAGTTTTGTACAAGTGATAAGCTTACAGTATTCATAAGCTCTCTAAATTGCAATTCAGAATATTTTCTACAGCAGATGTTTTTCCTTGCTTCTGCTTTCATATTTAGTAAGATTTAAAAAAAATCAGCACAGATTAAAATGAAAGATAGAAATATAATTGCAGCCAGCTGAACACTGGAAGGAAAACCTCCATTCAAGAACATCTAAAATGATCCGCATCCAGGGCTAAGCCCAGATGCTAAGAAGTGAGAGCATCTTCTACCCCAGATTTTTATTTCCACTGGGATGATTGAAAGGGTGGGGGCTTTTTGTTACGAGTCTTCCCTGTTTGCATTGCTTTGATGTTTTGATGTGTACATACAGTGACAAATAACCAAAGATGGGCCAACATGTGCTGTCTGTGCAGAGTGACATGCATGAACATTGGCATTAGGAGGTGGGGACAGTGAGACTCCTGCTCTGCCCCTGAAAATGTGATCCACAACTCCTGTGTGAAAACAATGTGTTCATCATTTTTATAGGATGAATCTTTGGAGTTTTTCTGTTAAACTCACAGGTATTCAAAGACTATAGTATTTACTGCATGCACTGAAGCATTCCTGAGCAAACATGGTCACAATGCACGTATCACCTTGGGTACTCAGACTTGATGTAAACACTTCACTTCCTTTCTTTGCTGTCAGCAAATCAGCCAGATTCTGCTGCAGAGTAAGCTTAAAGTCTAAGACTCAAATCCACGTAAAGATATATTGGAGTGGGGCTTATACATGCCAACAGTTTACTTTCCCACTCTTACATGGCTTTGTGTAGTTAATGTATTGCCATATACCAAATTCATGCAATTGTGTTACTTTTTTCATCCTAGTTAATATTTTGGCGACGAGTTAAAAGAATTCAGGTGATAGTGATGAATTTTAAAACCTCTGTTAAGATAAAACATGTTAAAGCATTAGAAAATGAATGTCTAGTTGTTGGCAACAGTAAAGAATCTCCCTTTTTAAGATGAGAGAAGAGTACTCCATTCACATCGTACGACTAACAGGAAACCAGCGGGTTTTGTTGTCTAAGATTGTTTAAAGAACCTCAAAAACATAGAAATGTAAATATGACCAGTAAGAAGAAGAATGCAAACAGTGGAAAAACTAGAGAGGAGAGGCAATAAATAAATGTAGCAGGTAGGATTTTGCTTGTAAGGCCACTGCAGGGGGTCAGAAAGAAGTAGAGAATAGAAATTCCTGGGCAACCACATACTGTCAGATAGTGCTGGTCATTATTGTATGGACAACACAGGGATCTTTATCTGTAATTCAGGAGGGATTTTAGGTAACATATTACTCCATTTTTGGCAGGAACGTAAAAATACTCTCAAAACAAACATTCTCTGTGTAAAGTCCCCATGACCATCTCTACTGAACTTCTCATACAAACTGTTTGTCCTGTAGCTCAGAGTTCTCCAGGTCAAAGACTGAACAGTGCTAAGCTGAGAGCTGTAACAAGTAAATGGACAAGTTCTTTTCAGTGCTAAGATATGAGAGTCAAGTCAAAGTTCTGGTTTAATTCCATTAACTTTTGTGGAGGCTACATTTGTTATGTAAATTTAGCTACTGAATTTAAAAAAAAAAAAGACTTTGGTATATTATGGCACTGCTTAACCTAACAGCCTGACAAAGCAACGTTAAAGGAGATCATCAGCTTTAACTAGGAACCACAAAGTAAAGCAAAGTGAAATGTGTTTTGAGGGAAATAAAGGAAAAAATCTTAGAAAAGTGTGCAGAAAGCAGAAGCCACTGAACTGATCAATCCCTCACAGCACTGAACTGAGTATAGCTGTCATTTGGTCTCTAACTCCTGGTGAGAAAGTTACCAAAATTATAGAGGAATAAGAAGAGATTCAAAGGACAAGTTCTGTCTTGAAAAACTAATCTGTTAATTGCAAATAAAGAAAATAAAAAAAGAGAGCTAACATTTGGTGTTACTTGATATTGTCACGTGAAGTGATGTTGTTGTTACTTAGCTGGAGGAACAGATCCGACACTTACTTATTGTGAAGTAATTTGTGCTCCTGACAGTAATCTGCTCTCATTGCCACATTTGTTGGACATCACAGGAACTTATGAGAACACAAAAGTTAAAAAATGAAAGAGTAATCAAGCAGAAGAGGCAGTCAAAAAAACCCCACAAACCCAAGAATCCGTTATTTGAAGTGTAAAAATAGAAGCATTTAAACTTAATCTGACTCTCAGCCAACAATTTCCTACCAATGCATTTCTAAAGGGCCTCCTGATCTCAGCTAGATCACTAGACTAGTACAACTAAGACACACCAGCCTGTATAGCCAATTTCCCCCAAAGAAATGCTTTCATTTAGCATCAGATCTAGTTCCCTTCCTTCCCAGCCCAAATGACCAGATACCCATTTGCAGATAGCTCATAAAAAAGAGTCCTTAGCACAAGTCCACAGTGAGGCTTGAGTCATAGTGAGAAAAATTAATCATTCTGCATTGTGCACTGACATATGTAATTACTATTACAGAACCCAGCTGAAGGCAGTTACACCATTCACCTACACATTTCTCTGCTATGCCTTCAGTGTCAGCCTTAATTAACAGAATCCAAGAGCACTGACTGCATTTGATTTCAGCTGCAAACATACTCTGTTTAGGGACTGACCAAGTTCATTCATGTCAGGGAGCTGCATAATTATTGAAATAATAAATATAATAAATAATAAATATTGTAATTTAAAAAAATGTAAGTTTTAAGTTCCAACAGGACAACAGGCAACTGACACATCTCTGTAACTACATTACTGATGGACACTTCAGCTTACACCAAGTGCTTTTCCTCTCAAGTTCACCTTCCTGCCAAAGACAGATGATTATTTATTTGCCTAGAATTCCTTGGTGTGTGTTCTACATCGTCTTGCTCACGTGCACAAGCTACTTCACTGGCCCTTTAAAATCCTAAGCTACTGCACCGATACTTTGAAATCCTAGAGAGACAAAAAGTTAAAATAATGACTACAGAAACAAGTACCTCTCGCAAGGGCAGTAAGCTGCAGAAGAATTTTCATTTCTTCTCATTCATATTTGTATGGATTGGCTACGCAAACACAGGAGTAGATGTTTATTCATAATGGTTCTGCACAAGCTGCTGTGAAATAGGCTCTAGAGAAAGAGTAGTGAAGCTGATATAAGAAAATCTCGGGGTTTGTATATTTTATGTCTCTGTAGAGCTACTGTATGGTAATGGCTGGTAGAGAATAGCAAAGAAGAACCAAATCTCTCCTGAATATTTCATTAAGGATGTCCATCTCAGAGTTCTTAAAAAATCTGGGGCAATTGTATTGAATTCATTTATAAAGTAACCTCTGAGAAATTTATTTCAGAAGACTCACTCTGCCTGATTGCCTAAATAAAAAAAAACAAACAACAGATAGTACTGTGCAAAACTGAATCTAGAAGCACTATTCACATCAATGGGTAGTACTGCTCTGCTTGGCCGATAAGCACGTGGCTACTCATTGACTGAAAAGAAACAATTTAAGCTACATTTTTTGTTATTTATTTCATTTTGTTGAAATAAAATAATAAGATTAATCTGGTGCAATGGAAAACAAAAGCCAAGGAAGTCATTTAGACAAGTAAAATTTTCAGAAGTGGGTACAAGTCTTTGTGAGAGTTCACACTAATCACCACCAGCCTGATCTGTTTTCATTGCTAAGCTTCAATTAGCACCTCAGGAAAAAGCAATTCATTGCAAGGTTTTCATCAGGGGAGACTTGCCCTTCTCATGTAGCTATAAAGCCAACCAGTGTACTAATTTCTAGCAGGCGATCCTTTTCAGCCTCTACACAGAGCAGACAATGGCTACTAACCTAAAACACCAGTTTTCTAACCAATTATCAATTTCAAGTCACCTCTTGGCAATTTATAAGATAAATAAGAAGCTGTATTATGTTAAAACGTTATCATGACAATGGAGTTGAAACCAACCAGCTTCACTATAGTATTATTACAATGAAACACAAATCTAGATGCTATACAAGTGAAGAATAGGGACACCATCAGAATGGAAGGGTCCGATAGAGTTAAAATATGGCTTCATTCTTACAAAAGTACATTTTAGAGCTTCTCTTGGGATACATATTCTAGGTTCTAACTGCTTATATTCAAGATTTTTGTTGATCAAAAAAATAAGCAAGCAATTAGCAAATTCCCACTGCAATTATGTGCATGGGAATATGAGGGTAAAATATAGTCACAAACAGTATCTCTTCATTTCCATCTGCAAAAGCAGAAAAGGGTTTTTTACACTGCTGGACAAGGTTGTATAAAAGACCTGCAGTAAAACCAATATTACTGATTAATGCTTTGCTAAAAATTTATTTTTCAGAGTGCTGTCATTGACGTAAGCCTTCCCTTACCAAGAAACAGCTTCAAAGCACAATGAGAAAAAGTAATAAATGAACATATCTGGAAAAATGAAGTAGTCCTTCTTGGTTTTTGTGAAGAACAATAATGTTTCTTTCCAGTGGCTATGCAAAAGGATCAACGTGCACCTATGTTGCTGAATGTCAAGGAGGAACACTGAAATACCTAAGTATGCCCTGCTCAGGCAGCTGTAATGGTGCATCAGTGCTTTTTCTTACAACAATTATTCCCATCAATGTAAAATTAAGTCTTTGAGCACTACCTAGTATACATCTTCATAATAACACCATAAGTAACAACAGATGAAATTATCATCTGTTAAATCTCTTACCACAGTTAGAGAGAGAGTCTGGCATTCGGTCTGTAACAGTGTGATGTCCAAGAAATGCATATAGATTTACTCTCTCTAACACTATAGAAAGCACTTAAGTACTCAATCTTCCATTCACCATGTCTGTTGGGAAAGGCTCACAACTCTTATCACTCTCTGCATTCAGTCCATGCCTATAGGAACGGAGCACAACATGCATGGGCAGATCCCAGCATATTTAAGGTATTTCATTCCATACCACTATGGGAATCTGAACACATTTTGACCAAGAAGGGAGCATATGGGCTGGTTGTGTTTTGCTCTGTTTTTTTCACCCCCTAGAGCATTTCCTAGGGAGAATAGCTTTGTGCATACTGCTGTTCAGAACAGTCCATCCTAAGAAGAAAAGATGATGCCAAAGGAAGAATTGTTTACTGCCATATAGAAAATATTTCAAACAGAGCCTCTTTTAATGGAGGCAAACTTAATAAATATCAGCCAAGATCTCAAAACCTGACAAAAGCACAGCCACAAAATTATTGAAATTAACAACACATTTCTCAGAGATTAAAAATTAATTGGCAGATGCCAAAGGGGAAAAAAAAGTGATGTGGCACATTGCATCTTTTTATGACAGATGGTTTTAAATGGATTAATGAGGTGAGTGCTGAATTTCTAGGTTGTGGTTAATGTTTAACCTCCAGCCAGCAGACACCTTTACAATTTTTACACCTGAGTGGTAAAGAGACCTATCTAATTGAACTGTTATAAACAGTGTGCTAATTTGGAAAGTATCTTGCAAATGAAAAAAAAAATAGATATTGGAAAGTGTTGGGGGGTGGAAATAGAGAACCTTGTCACAACACTGGTATAGAATTGTTAAATTCAATACTTTTCTCCTCTGAGAAGCTTTGATGAGGAAAGATGCACAATGTGCGGTCGCATTATACTGTCAGTCAAATGAAGAAAAAGAAAAGGATCAGTAAAATATATCATTTCTTTCTCTTCATTTTTAGACAATTTTAGAATGGTAAAACCTTATCTTTCCATTAAAAAAAAGACTCAAACCAAAAGAAAGTTCATCTGTAATAATGAATCTTGCAACTGCACTTAGGACATCATAAAAGTTATTTGCTTGAGATAACCAGCAGACATGGCATGTCTTCAACTCCTCTTCAATATCTCCAAATTTTCACAGTTCATTTGCTTAAGAAGTTACAAGACAGTGTACCACTTTACAGTAGGCAGAACCTTTCAGACACTAAACTAAATCTAATAGCTGTAAGGAAGACCTAGTCAGGGTTTGTGGCTAAAACAATTTGAATAGGATTTATATGTGTAGAGTTGCTGGTTAAACACTTCCGTGTGACAATTAATATTCACTGTCATTCACATTTTGAGGTAACTACTGGAAATGCACTGTACAACAGTATCTACAAGAATTCAAAGATGAATGAGAGCAAAATCAAATGAGAAATACTACCATTCTTAGTGTAAATATTTACTATCCTGATAAAAATAATTACAACACTCCATTTCATTATCTTCCACCTGTATTTATTCTTTTCCTGGAATACAGACGAAATAATTCTGAAGTGACTTACCATCATGTTTAACACCCTGCATTTCTCCAACAAAATGGAAAAAACAATGCCTGGTCACACACTCTTATGCTGTAGCTCTTTTCACACTATACGGTTCACTGAGAGTCTGCATAGGGCACAGGTAACAAAAGACATATCCTCATCATTGTAGAGTATAGGGAGTATTCATTATTCTCTAATTAACTAGGGAGAAAGAGATTAAGAAAAACAAAAAGAATAACAAATTTCTTTTTGTTTTCAAAATTCTTAAAGAGAAATATTTAAAATAATTTCACCTTTTTTGCTCTTGGACCAATACCAGATTCATGCTGTGGTAATCACAGAAAATACAGTCACTAGACCTTGCCTACAGAAAGCCAACTATAAACAGCTGAAACACAAATGCTCTTGGAAGAACTTCTGCCTTGGTCATACAACCTCCTCTCTTAAAATTCATCTTTCGGCAGTGTATGTGGGAACCAATGGTCAACACACCGCACCCAGCCACATCCCATTTTACACAGTTCTGAGCGCAATCCATGCAGGCCTCAGTACCCCAGCCACCATCCCTTTCTGTTCCAGGGCAATGAGAGGGGATCTATATCTTTGTCTTCAATGTGGGCTGGGCTATACACTGTATGAATCAAATGCCCCTAAGAGTTTTTCCTTGACAGGAGAGGATAAGAAACTCCTTAATATTGCATTAATACTGCCAGGTAACTTGTGACAAAATGAAAGCTTGATACACTAATTCAAACCACAGTCCACATATCCATTCACGCCTCTTTGCAAATCCTTTATAGGAAGCATTTGTTTCTACAAAAGGCTGTCACAAAAATTATTATATAATGTATTTTTATAACTTTTGGAGAAGAAAAATTATACATATATGCAATATATATCAATACATACATAAATATAATATATAAAATCATTCCATACACATTTAGATATTTTATATAAAATATTTATTGATGTAATTAAAATGCAGAATGTGCTCCTTGATTATTGGCATTATCCACAGCATTTGCCAGATTTGTCTTCTGTGCTCTGTTTTAGCACGTCCCAGGTACACATTCAAGAGGTAAAATAATTAGTCAAATTGGAATACATGGTGATTATCCAGAATGGAACTTAGAATTCTGCTGTAATAAATGTGATTAAATGCTTAATGACTTCAAGCAGTAAGGGGAGGGGGAATGGAGGGAAGAGAGTTTGAAGCTGTTTTCATTATGAAAACTGACAGCTCTTGGTTGCAATTTCACCCCAAAGTTCCATTGAGATTAATATTTTTCTTTCAGAGCCACATTTTTATAAGAGATTATGTTTTCCTCTGAAAGCAGAAGAGCTCCATTCAAAGACATTCCTATTTGTTGTTGTCAGATTCTCCCTAACTGGGCTGAAAGCCTACTGTGGCTTTGCAGATCTGTGACCTGCACTTCACTCCCTCCAGGCACTATAAATAATTTCCATGGAAACAGCGCTGAAGAAGATATCTGCAAGCCAAGAATACATCTATAGACTTTCTGTTAGATTTATGTCTTTTATTTTTTTTCCTCTCCGTTTTCTCAGTTAAACCAACGTTAAATACATTTATTTTATAAAGTATTTTACACACAAAACTAAAGTTATAAAAGAAAATAAAGATACAAAGGGGAAAAAAACTGAAGGAGGTTCCTACTCCACAATACATATGTATCTATCTATAGATTATCTTCACATCCTGCATTCCTATTTGCTTTTTTTTGCATCTACACTGCACCTTTTCCACCCAAGAAAGAATTCTCCCTTAGTCATCAGGGCTGGAGCTAATCATCTGTATAAGGTATTTAATTCACACCTTGATGAGGCTGAGGAGAAAAGCAGATGCATGTGAAATCAAAGCTGAAGGGCTCTGAAACAGCCTCATCAGACCACAAAGGAAGGAGCTGAACATGGTAGAATGCACTGCAGCCTCGCCAAGTGCAAACCTGCAGCTCCTCAGGCCTGGATGTCAATGTGCCACACAGTGAAAATCGGCCTGCTTCCCAGCTTCTCTTTCAGAAACAGAGAGATAATGATCAACATGTGAGTGTAGGAAAGATAATCTGGAAACCTACCAAATCCTGTGCTCTCATGATGCCCCAAATTCATAAGAGTCCATGTATATTGGAGGTATACAGTAGTCCCTCTTTCACCTCCTGGATTTAGGCCCTCCCTGCAAACACTACAGCTGGTATTGTTTCCATTGCCCACTGAAGCTGCAAATGCCTAATCCCAAATTGTAAGAGACTCCTCACTCCCAGATCAGTGCACACATGTGGGGAGAAACAGAGACTGCCTTTTCTCTCCCTTGGCTGGGCTTGTACAACCTGCCTGGAGCTTAAGGGACAAAGGAAGCAAGTCAAAGCATCACATCAAAATCCAAACACAAGCACCTAAGGAGAAATAACTGCAACCACTGCTTTGTTTTTTACTTTTCAGTATAACAATAGTCATCACTGAACATAACAGTAAGTTTAATTTATTATTCTTAGCTGCATTATAGGAATTTTTTGAAGCTCATTTTCCCCTCTGCTCCTTTTGTAGGATCTAGTTCATTCTCATGTAAGTTTTGAGTGCTGACCATGAGGTTTTTCTACATTAAATCACATTAGGTTCCACATCATCTTTTATAATTTTTGTCTGTATTTCAACCTCTTTTTTTATGATCCAAAAAATTGCTCTCAAATCAGAAAGAGTCTGTACGGTCCATAGTAGTATCAACATTAGCGTTAAAATAACAACCTAGGCTTCCTCAAGCCACTGCTCTAAAGAAGGCTTCTTTAAGAAAAGATTGACTACTGGTACATAAGCCATGAACTGTACTCATCTTTATAAAGCTTCTGTCTGTGCTATAAATATTAGAAAAATACTTCAGAAGACAAGGCTTGGATTTTTTTGATCCAAAGAAGTTTAGAAAAATATCAAAAAGAAGCGGTCATAAACAATATTTGTACTTGCATCTGTTCCTATAGCTACTGAAATCCAGATTGCTGTTCAACTAATGTTTGACAGTTTTTAGGTCCTATTTTTAAAAGTCTAAGAGTATCAAGGTTAGAAAAATATTACTTGTTCCCAATAAGATATCCTGAAGGTGGCTATTTTTTTTAGATTGTTCTCAGATCCCAACTTTACCTGTCAGAATTCACACTGTAACTACTTCAGATACCACCAAAGTATTTAACACTATGTATATTACTTAACTTCTCAGTGCCTTGTCTTATCACTCTAAAATGCATATCTCATAATAATTACCAGTCTTCTTTCACAGAGCTAAAGAAGGTTAATTAATTAATGTTTCTAGTACTCCTGAGATTCTCAGATGAAAAAGCGTTACATATATGAAGGGCTTTGAAGAAACTTTCATAATCACAATTAAATCAAGGGAAAATTTTACTTTGTTATTCTCAGATTCCCTTTTCTTCAGTTCAGTATTTTATTTTTTCCCACAAGTTGACATTTACAGCAAAGCGTCTTAACTGATTCAAAATTCCGTATCATAACTTACTTTACAAAAAGTGTAAATTGGCTCCATCATGCATTAATCAATTGTATCTAGACAGCATAGGTGAGCTTAGATCATGGGTTTGCATTCAGTCTTGTGTAAAGAGATGGACTCGGCACCGTCCACCTCTTTCATTCCTGGAGGGAGCCATATTAGACCAAAAAAAGATGCATAGCAGGAAGATCATTCCTAACTCCTGCCACCAAACAGGTATCTCATCAGAATCTCTTCACTGGGAACAAGAACTCACAGCAACATGTATTAAATCTACCCTCATCTTCCTGCCACTGCAGTTATGTACTTTGACATTCAGCCCCTAGTTTCTCCTGTCAATCATTTTGAATTAACAACAAGAGAGTAGCAAATTATTCTAGAAAATATGGTCTAGACATTAGAAAAAAAAAGAATAATAAGTGGATTAAAAAACAGGAACAACAACAACAAAGAAATTGAACTCTACTATACTGTTTACATCAAATGTACGCCGTTTTCCTTCTGGCAGTTTTCAGTGGAAAGACAGTCTTTTCATTTACTTGAAGTCATTAACTGAATGTTCCTGAGAGTTATCCCTTTAGTGTGTGTAACAGTTATCTAATGAACTCTTACAAAGCAGAGTAAGAAATAATTTCCAGAATCACATTCAGAATTTAAGATCATGACATTTGATTCATTAGAGATTACAGACTGTTAGTAAAAATAGACAGTCTTGTTTTAACATTCTGAATATCTGATTATTAGCTAATAAGATTAAATAGCTTAATATTCTGACATTAACTTAAAAACAAGATACTATTTTAAAAAAAAAGCCCAACAGTTTCTGGAAGGATAAAATGCAGGTTTGGCCACTGAAATACACACTTTCAAGAAATACAAGCAAATGCATGCTTTCATTATTCTCTTGATTTTTACCTACCGCTGAGTCTGAGGTTCTGACCTTTGTTATATGCAGGGTAACCTCACAGATTTATTTCACTAACCTGAATCTGATTTTAGCTCTATAACTCACAGTATGAACTTTTATTATTTAAGCATGCTTTAGCCTTATTAATATATTTCACTGTCACACAACAGAAAGATATTTGCCCTGTATGTAAGTACCTATGAGTTCATCTCCTACCTGTTTTAACTTATCACCTGATGTGAAACCCCGATCAACTAGACACAGTGGTGGTTTCCACCACGTACTGCGCTTCCTCAGCACCACCACTGTGAACCCCACACTACCACTGCAGGAGCACCAGGGACTCCAGCCTTGGACAACCCAAGGGAGAAAAATGAGGCATAAGCTACTCACAAAACAGAACTGTCCTGCAGCTGCTTTATAAAACTGCAGTTTTCTGCCAAATATTTTTAGCTGAAAACTTTCTGACTTGGTGTTTCAGCCAACTGTGAAACTCCCACACACAAAGACACTTTCTGAATTGTTCTACTGGGGAAAAAATTGGTAAAGCATTGTTTCTGGCTTCCACTTCATGTGGATTTTTATACCTCTGGAAGCTAGTGCACACTAATATGCCTGAGGAAACTTTTCCCTTTAGTACTTTCTTCAGTTTGCCTTTCACAGACCTTCATCTGTCCCTCGCTAACTCATTTCCTTTGAAATAAAGTACTCAGCAATTCCTCACCACCCCTTCAATTTTGGCCCCTTTAAGTTGCTGCAGCAGCAGAAAACATTTAAGTTTTTTACTCCAGTAGCCAGTGGGGGAAGCTTAAAAAATGAAACAAATGGAACTATAAGCAAAAATGAAGGGAAATAAAAAGAATCGTAATAAGTGTTTTTATTCTCTTTTTGGAGGGCTGACTCATGATGTTGGAATGAATGAGACCAGTAATAACAGTAAAATATTTCATTTTCACTCTATTTACAGAACCAGAAAATTTAAAATTCTAGTCCTACCAGACCAGAGCTGTTTGATGCAAGTTACCACTTTTCTGCACATAAATACATGAGATTTCTGAAGACATTTTAGTATATTAGTGCAAAATTTGCTTAAAGCACTTGACAGACATTAGATATCAAATCATATACATAATCATATATCATTTGTAGATATAAAAAGAATGTTTATATCTTGCTTAACTTATATAGAACTTTTATCTATTATTATAGTAATACATGTGTATATGTTACACATATAGACACATTTTATATTTCTATTAAAATATCTATTTGTGGCTATTTAAGGGGAAGTTTCCATAAACTGATCCATAACCTTTAAGACTATCTTGGATTCCATCTAAATGTATAGAAAATAACTAGGATGGTATCACAGTTACATAAGTGTTACAGTCACAGTGAAATATAGGAACACAAACATTCACCTCCCCAGCTGTGATACAGGGAGCTTGGGATGACTGAATAGAGCCTTTCAATACCTGCAACAAGGTTCTCAGGAAGATAAAGCTTTTCACAGAGATGCCTGGCAGGAGGATGAGACACAACAGACATGAATTAACATGAGAGGTTCTGACCTGACATTAGGAAAATCGTTTTTGACAGTGACAGAACACTGAAGCAGTGGAGCAGGTTGCCCAGATAGGCCAAGAGTTCTCCATACTTGGAGGCTTTCAAAACACTGAGAAACCTACTCTGAACTCAGTGCAGACCCTGCTCTGAGAAGTGGGTCGGACTGGATCCTGGGTCCCATCCAACTTGCATGAGTCTGAGTCTGTGTAAAAGCCAAAAGTATAATTTCTTACACATATAGATTCTGAAGCATTCCAGACTCTGGACTTTTGATTATTATTCTTTTACCCCTATAATTCTGATTTTTGAAATGAGAATGAAATCTTAAGCATAGGAGAAACATTCTCAAAGTCTCTGACTGCACTGTAGTCACTTCCCATAAATGCATTCCTCAGTACAACCCACGACCACTCAAAAGTGGTGGTTTAAGCTTTGACAGTGCAGAGGTCCAGGCTGAGATTCACGGTTTCAATTTTGAAGAGGTGGATAAGAAACAGTATATGACAGGCCTCCAAACAGTTATTTAGACCTCAAAGCATTCAGACTTTCCACATCTGTATTGATTCTAACTACCTGCTTGACATAGTTGACCTACTTTAATAACTAATCTCTCAACCCAAATGCAATACTGAAGCATGAAGTTTAAATGAAAAACAGATGCTCCAGAGATACTCAAGTTAGTAGAGTCTTTAATTATAGGTTGTAAAGAGAATCTCTTTTTCTTAAGCAAGGGGGGACTTGTTTCACCAGTAACTGTTGAAGCACATTGGTTAAGCCTGGGAGATCCTTCAGCAAAGCTAAGTGTACTGACAATTTCAAGTTGCTTTTTCACTGCCAGAGTGTTCCCATACAAAGCTATGATGAATGAAAATCAGTTACTCTCACCATGGTTTCTGGTGCCTGGTGATTTGTGCCTCTGGCAGAGTACATGTAAAATCACGGCTGCAAGCAACCCAGGTAACAGCTACAGGCTTCACCCTCAGCTGTAGATCTGGAGTGGCCTGGGAACCAGTTGACACTTTTCTGTTCTCAGATGATTCATCACTTTTTACAGATATTAAATTTTGTGGTGTAATTACTAAAAAGTCTTTTGCAATCTTCTTGCTCAGAGTTAGGATTAGGCTATAATTAATTATGAACAGCATTCCTTACACGCACATCCACTTTTATGAACAAACCTAATTCTTGCAATAGTTTTTGCTCTTCACAGCTATTCGACTTACGGTTGGGCTAAACAGGCCAAGTCAGTGGTATCTGTTCCAGCATTGTGCAAATGGGTCATTGCAATATCTTAGAAAGTAGGCTGCCTTCTGCATTATTCCTAGACACAAGAAGCACTTAAGACATCAGAGTTCTCCTGTAATTGGGCATGGCAGAAGCCTCAGGCTCCTGCTACTTTTTTTCTTTTTACAAAGGACAATATAATACTAAAGTCTTGAATTGCAGTCTCTAGGATGATCTTCAAACTGTGTTTAAGAAAAAAAGTAGCTAAAATGGTGCAAAGGGCATTCAAAACACTACAAGATTGGAAACTTACAGATTTAATATATGGCTTTACATCATCTAGAAATGCTACTGTAAATAGATTATAGGACTTCTATTTGTGAGGACATACAGTACCTCAGAAGCAGCAATACATGTATATTCACTGAAGCAGAAACCACGCGTTGTTTACATAACTCCCCCCTCGAAAAGAAAAAAAAAGGAAGACTTGCTTTCTTGCAGACAGCCATACAGCTGCAGACTGTGCTTTTTCAGAAACTGAAAGGAGGAGGGGAATTAAGAGCAGGGGCTGTCGCGTTTTTTCCCTTTAGTGCTCCTTAATTTTTGTCTCGTCCTGCCCCCTGGTGGGAGCACAGGCTGCAGGTTTGTGGTTGCATTGAACACTGTGAATTACACCACATTGCTTATCTAGCTATTTGTGAAAAATAATGTGTATAACTTAACAAAAAGGATTTAATGAAATATTAAGTGAAATAAAATTTTACTGCTATTTAATAAAAGACTGTGTGGTGATTTTTCTAAAAATTAACAGAGCACCTGCAGAATTTTCACAATGTTGCAATAAATATCCTTGCTATTCTAGATAGATATTTAATAGTCACAATTAAATGAGAATAGATAGTAAATATATATATACCCACATACATTATTTATTATTTAACAGTGTTTTAGTAAGAGGTCAGGATATAGCACCATCTATAGCATGAGGGAAAGTTTGTTCATTTACAGATTACATAAATTCAGGGGTTTTTTTCTTTCCAGAAGGATCAACAAGGATGATAGCACAGACCTGCTGTGGGTTACCCTGGCAGTTGAAAAGGTACTTTAGATCTAACAGATAGGAAGGACAAAAGCAGAATCTAAGGCCTTAAAAATATTAACTCTTACCACCCATTTAACTGCTGCAATTCTGCTCTCACTGAATGTTTTCCTCCAAGAGTTGCAAAATAAGATACTACCAGAACAGATAAACGCTAATTTTAGCACATTCAGCCCTGTTTAGACTATTTCTGACACATCCGTATTGCAACCTCAATTCCTTCACTACATTTCAGCTCAAAACACTTCTGTATACTCATGAACTCCCTCAGGCTGTCAGGTCACCAACCAGCATTTCAGCTTTCCCCTGCCCTGAACTCTAGGTGCTGTAGACTCTAATGGCTGCAGGCAGCACATTCTGCCTCTGACTACACTAGAGCTGTAGAGGAGGTGAGAAAAAATAACCCACCCCACTTGAGTCACTGAAGGTTTGACAGTGAAAACACCAGCACTGCAGTCTCTGAACACACCAAAGCCCCTGAGGTTTGCAAGGGCTCACTGTTGCAACTGTAATGGCAAGACCAGAGTGACACTGGCGTACACTCACCTCCCCGGGCTCCAGGAGCCACCACAGCCCTCTTGGTAAACCAGACCAGTCTCAACAGGGCCCTGTCTGCCAGGCTTTCTTCAGGTACATCTACCTTCATCTTCCATCCAAAAAACAAATGGATTCTTACACCTTTCCCTGGTTTCCCGCTGCAGACAGTAAGAGCTCCTTTTTTAATGTGTGTGTGTGTGTGTTTATGCAAGCTGATAGAAAAGCTCAATCCTGTTCTCACCCAGACAACAGAAATCAGAAGTAACTGTAGAGGCACGTGTAAGAACAAAACACTAAAATACCAGAAAATATCAGAAACCAGAGGAGAGGCTTTATGCTTTCCATATACATTTTGACCTGGATTCTCAGCTGGTATAGAGCAGCATAATTTCCACTGTCTTCAACTTAACTGCTTTGCACTCACCAAGAATCTAGCCATGTGTGACAGCTTTGGGCAAAAGGAGATTAGACGTTTTACTGCAGTTACATAACCATTTGCTAAGTTGTGAATTGACAAGTTGCAATCAGACTGGTCTGCCCTGCAGAGGCATGTGAAAATGCCGCAGGCTACGTGACACAGAACGACGTGATATCCCTGACTGATCAAAAACCTGGCAAGAAGGGGTAGGTTACAGATGAAGAAGAACTGCCAGCTGCAGACTAAAATCAGAATGTTTAGGGAACAATTCCTTTGACTGTGCATTACCACAGGACAACCTTTTCTCTACTTATCCACACAACCCAGACTAATTTGTGCTCAGGCATTTAGGGACTGTATGTCTTTATGAACTCCAGGTACTGGGGTACATAGGATTGTGTTTTCAGGACCATTTGATGGCATTTTCATAATGCATTAAGCACCCAATTAAAACTTGATGAGATCTCAGTTTGGTTAAGTTCAGTTAAATTGCCAAGGGTACAAGTAGGCTCTATAAAGTCTAATTTAAAAGGAAACAAACAAACAAACAAAACAACCCACAAAAAACCAAAACACCTATTTACATTGAAACACTGAAAGGATTCTTGTTCATCTCCAGCAACTGTAACTGATTTAGTCCCCAATTTATACAAATTTATATTCTAAATAATTCAGATGAGAACCTGATTCTGCAGTCCCTAACTATGTCAGATATATATATACACATACAATCAGAAGAATAACATTTGTTTTAGTATTCTAACTGCACACAGGTGAGAATACAAATAACTAGGAAGCCTTACAAGGTGAGAAAGTATTTTTTGTGGTACTTTGGATTACAAAGCACTACCATGCCTAAAGTTGTTTGGTTGGGCCATCCACCCCATAAGCAGTTTTCTTGACATGCTCAGGGAAGAGGCAGATAGCCAAACCCTGCTTACAAACTACCTCTGAGGCAGATCAACCTTCCTGAAACAAGCTACATCCAGCACAGGTCTGCCCCACCTCTAGGCCACAGAAGGGACCCCTCAGGGACCAGTCTCAGTGTTCAGTTCTGCAGGAGCTGCAGAGTAGAAGAAATTCCTACGTACCAAGCTCTAGCACTTTCAAGACCTCTTTGTGTAAAACCTCTCCTTTTACCTCCTGTGGTGCTTCAAAATTTTTGCCTCAAAACCCAGAGAGTTGGAACCAAGCAAGGGAGGTAGCAAAGGCTTCAGACATACCTCCATGCTGCTTCACATCTTGGGGCTGCTGACCAGGAGAACTGACTTCTTTTATCAAACCAAAAGGTAGAGCTGGAGAAAAAAAAATAGTTTTCAACACACATGGTCCTTAATGGCTTTTCTATACCCAAAACCATTTTTTTTTCCAAACAACTGGTCCATCTAGTATAATGTATCACTACTGCTTATGCAACTTGCATACTCACCAAAAAAAGTCATCCAGATAAAAGAAAACCTCTGGCATTAGAAAACACAGATAATTACCTTAACAGGTAGGACTAGTTGGTACACGTGTTTTGGCTCTGGCCAGTTTTTCCTGTGGACCACTGATGGCCCTCCTTCAACTCTGCAGTGTGCAGCAAATTCCTTGTAAAACTTGTATGTTCCCTTTCACTAGCATCACACAGGATAGTTTCTATAGCCTCACAAACTCTTTACCTCAACACATAATGAGGGGAGAGTGAAGTGAACGTAAAGTAGGAAGATGCTTCAGTGGTCGTACAAGAAGTGTGAGGAATTCTATAGAAACTACTTCTCTATAATCACTGATGGCTTCCATAGAACTATTAAGTGTCTGAGCGTATTCTCCAGAAAGATGTGCTGCTTGGCAGTCCCAGTCATCCCACTGTGATGCTATTAGAGGACTTGCTCTTTTTGCGCAGGATGCAGCCAGTGTAAGTTACTTGACTGACCAGACAAGATTTTAAGCTGCTTAAAGGCAAGTAGCAAAGTACATGGCACAAATTTCTGCATTTCACAGCAGCATTAAGTACAACATTAATATGCCTCTGTGTGTGTGCATGTACATGTACGCATGCAAGTGAGTATCAGTTGTCAAATGACAAAAATAACAACAGAGAAAAAGATTCCAGTTATGTAAATTTAAAAAAATCAATTTAGGCTCACATTGTGTAAGGCTGCATCAGGCATAACATGTTGTACTGCACAAAGTTTATTGCAAATATTTATTTTCACTATAAAAAACCCCCAAACTGTAGCTAATTAAATATCACACTGCTTTTGGAAAAAGGAAACAGAATAAGAGGAGGCTGAGAGGGCTTATCTGTACTCAGCCAAGTGACCAGAAACTGTAACTAAGGAACCTACCTGGCTTCTAGCACAGGGAAATGATTTGCTTCTTCGTTGTGGACTATGGTCTGTGGCTGGGCTCCTGCTCTCTGCAGCCTGACCCGCAGCGTAATTCACCTTCTGGAAAATCTCCCCGGGGAGACTTTGTTGCAGTGCCTAGTGAGGACAGTTAAGTTTTCTGTTTCTTCAGACTCCAGTCAAGTGCTTTACACGTTATGACCAAAAATTGAATTACTCTGAGAATTAAATATTAATACTTGTCTACTTTCTGTCTCCTAGGCAACAACTCTTCTTTCTTGTTTCAGAAGATCTAAAGTACAAACACAAATAAAAATATTAAGGCAAAAATATACATTATTTTTATTTCCCTCGGAAAGATATTTCCTCTATCCTACCTGAGATGTTTTCTTGCCATGCCTTGTAACCAGCAAAAGCCAGAAAAACATTTGCATCACTTCATTGGAGAGACATGAGGGAATCTGTTGGCTTGTGTCAGTGAGCTCTCATCCCAGTCACTCCATGGATCTCAGCTCCGGCACCCAGAGTACCTCATCCTCATCCTCATCCTCCTCCTCCTCCTCCTGTGGGTCACAGAGCCATTTCTCACACTTTTTCCCCTCACTCCTCACCACCTTTGTGGCATTTTGCCCTTTCTTAAACACACTTTCACAGAGGCATTACCAGCTCAGCTGAAGGGCTCATCTGTGCCCTGCTGAGGGGCTGCTGGAACCGGCTGTGCCCAGCACGGGGCAGTCCCATCCTCTTCTCACTGCTCCTGCAGCCTCAGTGCCAGCACCTTGTCACTCACACCTGGTACCCAGAAACCCAACAGTGAGAAACTTCAGGACAAAGGGTATTTATTTTCTGGGATCCAGTGAAGTGAAACTCGTACCACTCTACAAATGGCAGTAGTTTGCTGGTTTTCTTTGATGAAAAGTGCTACTTTTCCCCACTTGCAGAAGGGACTTGTTTTTAGCAATTTGCTGAAATTTGTGTGATCCCTTACAGTCTGAGGAAGTTGAAACTGAATTCTCCTTAGTGAAATGAGTCATTGCAATCTTTCACTCACATCCATAATCACACCCATGCCTGGCTAACTATCTGAGCTGGTCAAATTTCGATGAAAAAAATACACCATCAGCTGAAAAAGGCTTGCATGAAAGAACTGAATGAGTTTTGAGAAATACAGCCATTCCCAAGAGGCAGCTGTATTACCTGTTAGCAGCTAAAGATGAACTGAAATTTCCAACCTGGTTCCCCTAAAACGTAGGTTTTACCTCAAGAGAGACTACAGACCATTGGCTTTTTATCTTAATTAAGGATGAAAACATTCTTCAAAGTAAAAAAAAAAACCAAACACTTGAATGCTTTCCTGGAGGAAAATTCCATTTCCCAACTGCCTTCCTAACTCCTTCAAGCAGTCTCTCTTTGCAGAAGCACTTTTAACCAAAGCTCTTCCAGTAGGGAATATTTTATTAAATACTGAAAAAGAGATGTCTTTCACCCAAAAGGCACAAAGACACAGCTTCTCTCAACAAATGATGTAATTCTCCCCCTCGAATCAGCCAAACAAAAACATACTCCAACAGAGCACCAAACAAAGTGGCCGTGCCTGTCCTCTGCTTCTCCACACAGGCTGCTGGAAAAAAGCTCACTGCTCACTTCAGAACATGCAGGTTGCTAGAAGGGCAATAAAGGATAAATAAGTATGCAAACATAAGTCTAATCTATTTCTTATCTATGACCTATTAATAAGCTAAAAAATAACAGCTTGGAATTAATTGCTGAGGATACTCAGTACACCAAGAGGAAAAAAAAAACAAAGACAGCCTCAGATCACATTTTCTTCTAGAAGTTGCTATACAGAGACACTCTTCCTTTTGTGTACCTACTTCTTAATCTTTGCTATTTTTTTAAATGGTTAACACATTGAGTTCACAAAGGGTCATTAAATACTCTAATTTCGTATTTAGAAGCCCATAGAATTTCTTAAAACAAAACAACCATCCATTTTTCACTTGAAGCAATGGAAGGACCATCATCCCCTTCCTTGTTCCTTCCAGTCATTACATGTCTGACTTATAAAAATTTCATCTGAAACACCATAGACCCACACTGATATATTCATGTGAGTCACTTTCTTTATTGCAGCATATATATTGCATTTCTTTATATGCTGCTCCGAACATGGCTGTAGAAATGCAGCCCAGCTTCTTAGTGCTCAGGGACAAAGAAGTGGACACTTCTGCCTGGGCAGAGGTGACAGTTTCAAGAGATGGTCCTTTAGAAATCACACTGATGCCATGTACCCTCAGAGCCAAGAGCTGTCAGGGAGGCCAGTTTCCTTTTCCTACCTTCACCACAGGTACCAGGATTATTGTATTTACCTTCTTGCCAGTAAAGAAAGTCTCTTCTGCTGCTGTTTGGTACATTTGTCAGTAGTTTTCCACAAGTTATATCATGTGAAAATCTGGACCTTCACTAAAATAAAGTAATGAGGTAACCTTTGTACCTGTCTTCGGTTATAAAAAAATACATCTATTTTTAGGAAGTAGTTTATACACCTAGGAGTGATATTATTATTCCTTCGT
The DNA here is from genome assembly GCF_000695765.1 of Mesitornis unicolor. Taxonomy (NCBI): domain Eukaryota; kingdom Metazoa; phylum Chordata; class Aves; order Mesitornithiformes; family Mesitornithidae; genus Mesitornis; species Mesitornis unicolor. The sequence goes on along the minus strand of NW_010171133.1, from coordinate 82,303 downwards.
TCCTGTGACTTCTCCAAGAGAAAAAAAAAGTTATTGTAGTACTGTAGTGATTATAACCTCCTAACAGTATCTGACTGTGCCAGGCACAGTAAATGCATGTAACAATAAAGTGACTTCCTGCGTCGAAGAGGTTACAGTTTGGGCATCTGTGACAACAGATGGAGAAAACCCTGGAGTATTAACATTGCATGCACCAGAGGTGATTATTCTCACCGTGCATGAATTAGTCTGTACAGTGTTGCTACTTGTACTGAAAGTCCTTGGTCCAGTATCACATCTTGCAGGACTAAAAGTTGAAAGTAAATCTCATTCCAAGTCTGCAGAATGAGTGCTCCCTCCCACACGCTTCATTATACTGCTGTCAAAGTTCATTCTCATTGGCATTGTCATTTTTATTTTAAAAATGTTTTCGGATTGCAAGAAGCTGCAATGGAAAGAATCACTGACACAAATTTGGCATGCTTTTCTGTAAGCAATAGAAGGAAACTGCCTGCATTGCAGGCATGACAATCAGCATATCCCACGGGTAAGACCACTTGTTTCCCTCATCTGAAAGCAACACAGAACATAGCTGCACCAACAGCCATCTTTTTCTTTCATGTCAGTGGATCAGTGGTCAGCCACAGGGAAAAAGGAGAACTTAGTAAAATCTAGCATGCTGTGCTTGAATACGCAGGGTCTGGAACAATTCCGCAGCAAACCGCTGACCTGAGAGTCCAGGTGGTTTGTAAGCAGTGCTCTTGCAAGTGACTTTCACTCTGACCAAGCCAATTTAAAATCTGTTATGCTTGTCTCCACTGAGAACAGCTTTTGGCATCTCTCAAACACATTGCAGAGTGGTTTTCATTTCTGAGAAGCTTTGTTTCTTCTTCTTATGCCTAATACATTTGAACTTCCATAGAAGGACTAATCAAACCAAAAGAACAGTGTCATAGACTGTGTGTGGACCAGATGTGCTTCTATTGATGTTGCAGAGAGATTTCTCCCAGTAGATTTTAATTGGGAACATGAAGAGGCCATATGGTAGTAAAGATAATTTACACAGCACCTTTTATCCCCAAATATCACAAAGCACCTTGCAAATCACCTACTGTACAGGAAGAACTTCACTCAGAACTGAAATGCAAACACCTTTGGGGTAAAACTTGGCAAATACATAATAGCACACAGTAATGCTATGAAACAACTTGTAACTAGTAGTGAATAATAAAGTCATAGCAAACTGAAATCATGAGAGGAACATAGGCAGACAAATTATAGTTACAAATCAGTTGCAATCTGCACAGTTTCACCCTCTACGTGCAGCAATAATTCATTAAAACTAGTTTCTTCCTTTTGATAAATGCAACTCTGTTAAAATGTTCTGCAAATACAGGCACTGAAAATAGAACACAAGACTAAGTGTATAGCTTTATATTTGCTTTGTAGATATTTACTGTACCTATGCACATGTATACTGTACATAAACGCATATTCATAGTAAATGTGTATGCATCATCCTAATCTCAACATCCCAGAAGGTAATGTGGCCAAGAAAAGTTATACTATCTGTTATATTTGTTACTAGGAATTAGTCTGGGAGTCTCTGGACAGTTTCTGATACTGTAATGCATATCACTACACAAGTTAAAATAATCAATAAAAAGCAGTTGTTTGAAATACATATTTTCTTTCTTGCCTTCTTGGGAAAAATGAACAGCAGGATAAAAAACACATGATAGATTTTAATATGCATCAGAGTCAGCAAACGGTCAGTATTTAGTTTTCAAAAGAAACAACATAAAATTCCTTTAGTGAGTTCACAGAATCATAGAATGGTTTGGGTTGGAAGGGGCTTTAAAGATCATCTGGTTCCAACTCTGCTGCCATAGGCAGGGACACCTCCCACCAGCCCAGGTTGCTCAAAGCCCCATCCAACCTGGCCTTAAAGACTTCCAGGGAGGGGGCATCCACAACTTCCCTGGGCAACCTGTGCCAGTGTCTCACCACCCTCACTGTAAAGAGTAAAGAGTTCTGTTAGTTGAAAATGTTACCTTCTTTGGTTATCATTCTACCACTTCCAGACTGACACTTTATTTCAGTCCAGAATCTGTCTTACCTCCTGTAGATATATTCACATCATGTTCACATGTTGTAAGGTGGCAATTCTAAAAGCTGCTCAAAAATCAAATTAAGTAGACATAAAACATAATTTAATTTATGCTGTATATTACTATAGCTCCCAGAATAACTTAGAATCATAGAATGGTTTGAGTTGGAAGGGACGTTAAAGATCATCCAGTTCCAACCCCCCTGCCATGTGCAGGGACACCTCCCACTAGACCAGGCTGCTCAAAGCCCTGTCCAACCTGGCTTTGAAACTTACTACAAAATAATTTACTGTACTTAAAGTAAAACTGGAAATGTAGTTTTATTTAAAGAGATTTTTGAGATGAGGATTTTCAAAGAACCCAGGAAGTTCAGCTGCCAGCTCCTACCTTTTGATATTCTCTTTCTAAGAATTGCTGTCCACCTGCAGTAATCCAGGCCTGGTCACACAAAGTCACAGCAGTCTTAGTAACACATTTATCCTCACAGCCTAGCCACAGTGGTCCTTCCTATCCCAGAGAAGATAAAGATGTAAAGACAATGTTACTGATCCTATAGTAAATGACCAGCAGGTCTTGTCCTCATTCCAGGATTGCAACCTTTTGTCATCGAGAGCAGCTCTTCCAGCATAGCCATGTGACAGCTGCAAAACTTTTGCGCATTAAACTAGCTGCTAATTAGAAGCAAAGTGTTTTCTTGGAGCTGTTCAAATCCTTAAAATTGACTGTTACAAGATACAGTGTCAGGATATTCCTGTTCACTCCAAAGGAATAACAGCAGAGACTGTACAGCAGACACACCAAGACGTGACTGTCTTCAAAATTATGGGTTAGAAAAGATCTCGAAGATTTCATGAATAGAAATGCAGCTCTCTGAGTGGGAGCAGCACAGCCATGTACTGAGGTTCTGCGTGCTTACCCCTGACATGAGCCTAATTAGCCTTCCTGCAAAATGCGTGCTAGCAGTATCGCTCCACAATCGTGATGCCCATATTCATGGTCATGTTTTGTTCGCCCTCCTGATTGTAGTACTTACAATCAGAGGTGCAGAATAGCATGAATCCAGTGCACTCAACCCCCAGGAGCAATTTGCTTTTTTATTTTTAAAGTAAGAGTCACATGCACTAAAAGGATGTGAAAAGACTATTATTAAACTACCTTTAAATATGTTTAATGGCACCACATGCTGACTCAGAAATTCCTTTCCTCCAAGCCTGTACAAAGTGGATGGTCTAATCATGAATACTTTATTACTATGTTGAAAGATGTACCGTAGCATTCATTTTTTTTCAGAAAAAAATCACACAGGCCTTTTTTAATACAATGCTTTAAAGATAAAACTCCAATATATCTATTTAGAAAAGCAATCTTAGCTTCTGTAGTAAAAATAATAGCACTTACTGTACTTTAGATCTGCAAAGTGCTGTATGGATACCAAAGCAATCTGTCCCTACTGGCAAGGATTTTAGTTCACATTGGACAGTAAGTAGCAGAAGGTTCCTTAGCTTTGCTTTTTTCTTTTCCCATTAAGGTACTTTGCCCTTTCTGTTTTGTTGCACATATGCTAGATGAGGGTTTTACGTCTCTGTTCGTGGGAATTCCAGACATGCCCTACTGGTACTACCAAACAGCTTGAATTTGCTTTTACCAGTCAGAGGAACACTTCAGACATCTACTGTTTTTAAGATCACTCGGGAATGGAAAGGAGAGTCAACTTTCTTCTAAAGTCTGCTCCCTTGCCATAACACTGAGCTGCCCTGGGTAGGTTTCACAAGGAAATATGCCCTTTTTTCTAGTTCCCATGCCCTGATTTACTATCGTAACTAATGGAACCAGAATAAGCCAGAATCTCATCTCATGATGAGTGCAGTCCCATGGATGGTGCTTACATAAATACAGGGATAAAAGTTACTGTCCTTAGGGGGCTTTTTGGTTTATTCAAAGTATCCCAGTGAAGCAGGACTTGACAGTTCCTGCTGTTTGTAGGAGACCACCTCCCTTTCAGGTGGCAGGAAGTGCAGGCAAAATAGTTGGTTCTGCTCTACAAACTACAGGGCCAGCTGTACAATAACTGAGATTTTCAGAGCCTGTCACAGTAGCAAGGAGAGTTTGCTACTCCAGAAAACAGCTGAACTTAAAACATACTGCGCTCCTATTCCATTCAGAAACTCAGAAGGTGGTACAATCCCTGTTCCTTTTTGCAGCACCTCTTCTTTCTGTAAGTGTTCAATGGTGTTTAGTACCTATGTCCTTCAAATTTCAAATTAAACTCCAAGGAGATTGAGGAATTTGCAGATGTAATAAGCATTAATTCAGTAGTCTCTGTTGGCAGAAGAGCATTTGATGTCCAAGTGCATTATGGCCATTCATCTTTTGGTTATCCAGGAAACTATTTCTATAAGTTTCTGAGGGGAACATTGTCAACAAACATGAAAATAAAACCATTGGAGCAGCTTGGCTTGTGGAACCTCTCCCAAAGCTGAGAATTACCATCACGTAGAGGTGCAACACCACTTTAAAATGGTATCAGCATAGAGGTAAGGCATATCCACAGCAGCTGTGAATGTGCTGTGATCTTGTGTTACTTTGTATTCCCTTCCTGTCTCATAACAGTATGTGTCCTGAAAATGCTATGCTGCACACTTGCTTTCCCCAGGACTATATGGCCAACTCTGCAGAAGCAATTCTGAAGGGCTGTGCTAAAAACTAACTCCTGCTTTCATGACCAATACAAACCAGTAGATCTAGAGAAAACAGCCCCTGTACAGTCATCATCTTGTCCTTTGCCAATGTCAGTAAACAGTGCTCCAGAAAGAGACGGGCTGGTGTTTTGCCACAGAGGCAGCACTTCTCTACCACACAACAAAAAAGACATTAGTTTCTTAGGTAGCCAAGTCAATCATCTTTGATTTAGACATCAGTTCTTAAGCTCTTCTCTTGAAAAACTAACATTCACATGGCTTGTATTTTCCATTGTATCCAGAGTTGTATTCTGAATTCTGTCTTGGAGACTGCAGTAGTTACAGGTTAGGTTTTGATGACAAGAATTAGAAAGGTATTATTTGTAGAGGATAATACTTGCTAGAAGAATTTGTACAGCTGAGGAAAAACTACAAGTCTGAAAAGATGAAGCAGAATTGTTTATCGCCGATGCCACACAGAATAGATTTCTGAGCTGATTTATTGCATAGCTTATGAAAGATCAACACATCTACACAGAACAAAATCATTGTTTTCTTTTCTTCTTCCCAGAACCATAAATCTGTATTTCAAAAGCCACTGCTGAAGTGCAGGATGAGATGGAAAGGTTGAACTGTGACTCAGTTTTCAAGGGCAGGCCTCTTGCTACTTAACCCAGGAATTTTCTGTCTTCTGTTGCATTCTATGCTGCCATCATCTGGCTTTTTTCATAAAACCTGACACTTTCTAAATCTCAGTTATTTCCAGGGCTGAGTTTTTCTCTGGGTAGGAAGTTTCAATGCTTTTCATGAAGATACTTCATAGTAAGCATTTGCCTTTGTCCAAGCAGCAAGCCCTTCTCCAGCTCCCGCATTCCCAGAATATTTACCCAGCCTCTTGGCCAGGCACCCAGCTCTTTTTGCTTAACTGAGCACTCAAGTCAGAAGACTATGATTTATGTCTTTTCATACTCAGACTTATTATTCTGATTCCAATTCTTCTCAATCATCCACCAGAGTTTTCTTGATTGCAAGCCAGTTACTTTTAGCATGCCAGCCATCAGGATCCTGACTGTGTCCTAACAAGGGAATGCAGACGTGGTCATGGAAAACACCTCTCCTCCTACAATAAATGGGTGGTGTTACCAACTCCTCCAAGGATTAACTTAAATATAAACAGGTTGTTTACTTACTCTGAGGCAAACAGTATTTTCTGCCTGAGAAATAAAATGATAAAAGATGAGACAATCTTTCCAATCAGCTTACACTGATCCAAGGCCACACTGCTTCCAAGAGATCATGGCCTTAAACGCCTTCTCATCTGACTGGCAACCAGAATGTAAAGCTTTAGAAATGTTCATTTAGCTTCAAGCTGGATTTCTGATAGCTGATAAAACACTGATAGCTGCATGAAAGCAGTGGACAGGAAGACATGGAGGAGGACAACACAAAGTAAACTTATTGTCATCTTTAGATTGCAGCACACCACTCTTGTTCCCCTAGGAAAGTCTTCTTTTTTTTTGTGCTTGGCTTTTTGTCTATTCTCTGTTCTTCACAGGAGCTCTCTAGGCTCTGCTCATGCCAGACAAAAGTCTGCTTAGCAAAACATGCTCAGTTGCTTTGTCCTCCTGCCAGAGGATTCGCCCAACCTGTTGTGTAGGTAGCAAGAAAGCAAGGTTGCTGTCTCTCTGCTGTCCTGCCACACCCCAGGACCCAGAGCAGAACAGAAAGACAACGCAGAACATTTGTGCTGTACATGAACTGCAAACAAGCAAACACAGCAGATAGCCTCTATCACACAGCACATCAATCAATGCACGCAGTTCTTGACAAGGCACCAATCGATCACCATAGGGAGACAACAGCATGGGGTTACTGAGAGATATTCCAATGTGCTTTCCTTCATTCTTTTTCCTGAATGATTGCCCAGGAGAGGTAGGCTGGATAAGGCTCTGCTGGAGCTTGGGATGCACATTTTTCAGAGTATGGGAATTACTGCATATGAAGGAGGCTTTCAGGCCTATAAAGTAGAATTAACAAGTCTTGGGGAAAACCAGAAAAAAAAAAAAGCATATTTACATAGGAACAGTAAGGAAAAACAAACCTAGAAGGAGAAAAAAAGAAAGACTTGGTCTTAGAAACTTTAAAAACAGCTGCTTGGATTTAATTCCCACAGATGAGTCCTGAGAAATTCTGCAGAATGGAAATTGAAATTGAATAGAGACTTCTCTAATGAACAAAGTAAAAACATGGCTAATATTGGATATGCAGAAATGACCACATACTCTGCCTCAGTACTAACTTCAAATAACTGTCTACTGAATTTTACAGATTACAGATTCTCTATTTGCTATTTATTTTTGTATTGACGGGACAGAGGTGGATCAAAGAGGCTGGAGGGTGTGAGAGCTGAATCAAACTTCAATTCTGAATTCAAATCTGAATTGGACCTGAATCAATACACACAAGTCTTGAGCATGACTGCATGCCTCTCCTAAAAAGCTTCACTGACCTGATGACTCCTGGTGACTGTCTCCCTCGTGCATCCTGGCAGAACTGGACTAAGGCTTTCAGACCCATTTAGGAACTGGTAAAAATGGAACTGGGCTCCCAAGGCTTGAAAGAAGTCAATCCTAAAGCAGCAACACAGAAAGCAAATGTGCAAACGTGTTCCTCTGTAAAAATACTCACATCAGCATAGTTAAATATTGGAGGCTTGAGGAAATACCTTACATACAGTTGTTTCCAGAGGAAACACAGACAAGTTCCTTATTGGTCCTAGATAGCATCTATTTTTGGCATTTATTTTTTGCACAGCCTATTTTCCTAGCCTTGACCTACACCTACGTAACTTTAGAGTGAGAAGTAAATAGAGAAGCATCAAATCATGTGGAAATATGTGCCACATATTCCTTACTCATGGATTAAACAAAACAAAGAATGCTTCATTTTGTTTCTCAAGCAGGCTCTCTATGTTTCTGTGGAGTGCTGATGCCCTGTGATATCTGAACAAGATAGTATTAGGACTGTACACACTGTATTCCTCCTTGCATTCTTAATAAAAGAATAATGAACTCAGTGGTGCAGAAGCAACACAACACACTGCTATGAAGGAGACCTCAAAGCCTACTCAGCTGCTTCACTGGTGTGTATTAAAATTAATGAGTTTCTGCTACAGAAAGAAAGAGGTGTCCTTACATGGGAATGAGATCTATGATCTTTGTACTGTAGCACAACCACTGAGCAGCACAGAAATCTGCACAGCTCAGTCTCAAATAATAAATTCCTTTTAACAGGAGGAAAGCAAGTACAGACTGAATACACTTACTATGTATATTGAAAGAGGGATAGGAGGGCTTTTCATTTGCATCTTAAGCACCTTCCCATTAGTTAAGGCTGGATTGCTGTTAATGTTCTCTTTTTTCCCCTCCCCATTTATATAGCTAACAGAGCAAAAAATTGGCAATATTGAATGCAGCCAGCACCTGAGGCTGCTAACTCAGCCTATATAGCCACAGTGCTTAATGGGTCTCAATTACAGAGTCCTTATTTTTGTGCATGGGAAGATATATCTGCAGGTCAGCACATTTCATTAATATTTTTGATTAACACATCCTTCACAGTGGTTTTGAGCTTTTAATGCTTCCTGGTTAATGAAGCAAAATTCTAAAACAGCTATTAGCTTGGTACATAATGCAATTTAAAAAAATGCTGTTTCATTAAGACAGCTCAGTTTTTTCCCCGAATTCTTCAAGGCTTCATCCAACTGCAAAGACAAGTTAATGACACACTGCTACATTAGCATCTCTTTGAAGCTTATTTCCTGCCTCTGAGTTCCAGTGAGGAACAAAAATAACTAGCATGTTTCATATCTGAAAAGCACATCAAGTATTTTGTGAGCTCAGCTCAAGTAATTTGCTTGGACTGAACTTTCAACTGGACATTTTTCCCATAGATTACCTAAATTACATAGAACAATTGCCCAAAATCTTAAGGAAGATCTCTTCATTTTCTTAGGTGCTAGAGACACATCAACCTCAGATCTATCAATGAATGCTATCTTCAACAGAAGTATAGAATTGCAAGTGCCAAATTCATGGTAAAAATCAGAAAACTAGGATCACCTCAAAACTGTTCTAAACTGTCCCATAGGCACTAAATATTCCCATCATACTGAGGATATTTGATCTCAAACTATTCAGATTGGACAGTTATGCACTTTCTGTTCCAGAGATCATTGCAACCTATAAAGAATTCTGAGCTTTTACAGAGCAGGAAAAAGAAAGGGTGTGGGGGGAAGAAAAAAATCTTGAAGAAGTATCAACAATGCAATCTGATAATGTGTGCAGCTTTCTAAACTTTATATATATATATAGATTTCCATGGCTTTGATTTATACCTAAAAATCTTTGCTATGCCACTGAAGTTGAACTCTGTTTCCACAGTATACCTGCCTCAGTCTGCAAGCTACTTCTGTTCTAATTTAATCAAGTTCAGCCTATTAATACTGACATGCAAAGGGCAGTTATTTTGCTTATCTCATTAAAATCCAGAAATTTGCTATACTGCCATGCCATTAAATCCCAGTCAGACTAGGAGTATTCCATTAGGACCGCATTAGTTCATCATTACTGAAATTTCTTTTTCTTTTAGTCTCACTAGAGTCAAGCTTTCTCAAAAGAGATACCACATGAAGAAGTATGACATCTGAAGGTCAACCTCTATCACTTCTTTTTGGGTGGAGGTTTTTGGGCAGGCAAGAAATAAAACTGAAATGAAAATGTGTCCCAGAAGACTCCAGAAATGGTTATTTATATGGTGTAAAGAGAGAATGCCCCATTTTGTCACTTCCCTGTTGCTACCTGGCAAACCTCCCTTTGGGTCTCTGTCCACTCCCTTCCTTTTGTAGAGGGGGCAAGCCTGAAGGCAAGCTCCAGATTGTGGGGATACCTGAACCCAAACACAGTTGATTCCAGCTCCTCTAGTTTAGCCAAAGCACCACTGAGCAATCTGTCATCTATTCAGCAAAACCTCAGACTGGGCTCTGGCAAAGCACTGATTTCCTTCCTCCTAAAATAGAGGAAGTGCAATTGGATAAGAGGCCACATGGAAACATAGTAAAGAGACATTTCCACAAGGACTTCCAGCGCAAAAGAGGCAGGTATCTCCTCTGCTAAAAGGAATTATATTAAACAGACGGAGGCCATGTACACATCAGCAAGGACTGGGGTCCACTAGAAACAGAGCTGTGGGATGAAACAGTTGGTGCTGATGACCTTCAGTGATCCTCACTGTGCATATTTCATGGGGGTTTATCTCAGCCAAGAGCTAATGAGGTCCCATTAAGGGTTGAATGCAGTTGGTGAGCATTGAACGTGCACTGAACACATTGTCCTCTTCAGTTTCATCTGAAATACATCCAATAAAGCACCTCACGACTGATCCATGATGTGAATCAAAGCACATTTAGCAGGAACAAGCTGACTGGCTTCAAAAGCACACTTCTGATCTGAAGTAAAGCACTAATCTAGACACACTATAAATTCTTCTGCATAAGACCCTAATAGCAGAATGTATGCAGAGGAGTAAAATACATTCTACACTATGCCCAGAGACGTGCCCCTGAAAAGTGCAATCAGGATGCATCTTCCCAAGTGAGGTGATGCTATGTGAAAGACAAACAGATGGGCAGGCAATTTTTTAAATTAGATGTAATGGAATAAATCAATTTAAAGCAATTTTACTCCTGCTAAGAGTAAAATTTGCTTTTACGTTTTGAGAGAACGAGAGCAGCTATGCAGCATGAGCCGCAGAGCTAAGCGCCACAAGGAGTGTCTCCTCCAGTGTCTTGGATCTTTCTCCGCTGACATTCAAATGACATAAAAAAGGTCAGGGTTTTTTAGAGGGTTAAGACTATTGACACTGTCAGCTTTTCTGAATCTAAACTTTCTTACACAAAATTAAACAAAGGTATTTTGACATGCCTAAATAGAAATAAAGTTTATTCAGGCACAAATTAAAAATCGTAACAAAATTTCAAAGCAGACCATTTTCAGCACTCTGTGAGAGGCTGGAAGACATTAACAATGATATATATTTGTTTGAAAGTGTTTGCAACATACTTAAGAAGTAGACAACTAAGTCAACCCACATTTCTAATGTCAGTAATCAAATTCAATCAGAGCAGCACTTCAGTGTTTCAGATAAAAGTTTGAAAGTACTTTGTGTAGGAAAATGATGCAGAGGAAATGACACAGTGAGGGTGGGTCATTTTCATACAACAGGAAATTGAGCAATATCTTATTAAACACATAATTTAAATTAATTTCAAGAATACTAATCCGAAAGATGACAAATGAAACACTATTTTTATCCATTGCAGTTGATCAGTTCTTAATGATCATGGGTAATATTTGCAAACTTGTGGAGACTTCAAGTTAAGCTGTAAATTTGCATTTCAACATCTCTGTGAAATACCCCAAGTTTTAAGGAGGTCTAAGTACATATAGCTTTTGACTGACTTAGGTGGCACTTCATGATAACTATAGAAAAAAATGAGATTACACACACTTTGCCACTGCCTCTCTTATGTGATCACTTGAATAAAAAATAATGAAGCATAAATCCATCAGCTGCCCTGAGCTGCTCAGTTGCCAACCCACCATGCTACTGCTTCTCTGTTCTGGTCAAACTGAGCAACAGGAAAAAAAGATGATATCTTAACAGAGGAGGGAAAGACGTTCTTTTGCTTTAAAGCTGAGCAAGACTCAAAATAAAGTAATGGAGAAAGTATCATCACTTCTACAGTACTGTGTAGCAGTTCTAGGAACAAAATGCTCTTCATACAAGCAAAGTTCCTCTAGTAGAACAAATTATATTAAGATAATTTCGAGCTACAGACACTATTATATGAAGACAGGAGTCTCAATATAAAGCCAAGATGGTCTGTGGACCATGACACTCTTTTTAAAAGGCTGCCCAGCCCCGCCGCGGTGTCCCCAGCCCCTTCCCACCGCCCCGCCTGGACACTGCGAGGGAGCCGTGCAAGCCCCTGCGATACCGGAGAGGTCCCGTAAGAGGGAGCCTTTACCGCACCGCAGCTTGTGAGCAAGATGCTTAAAATGCAACTCTTAGAAGCTATTTTGTCAAGACCTAATCCACACTGCAGGCAAATACGCTACATTCTGAAAAGATTTAAATGTAAAGAATTCATTTTAAAGGACATATTTTTAAAATTACAACTTTTGGGTTTCTATGCAATCTAAAGATGCAAGTCTTGAATAAGGAAGTTTATACTCAAGTCAGTGTAGTTAAAGATCATTTTTTTAAATCGCCTTTAAAATTATTTCCTCACTAGTATCTAACATATTTTTTAATCTCTTCCTGAAGACAAATAACTAAGGCAACATACGCTCAAGCAGCACAGGATTTTTAGGAGTTTTACCTGGTCAAATGTAGAAAGGACACCTACAAAATTCTACTTTCCAGTTCATTTACATTTACCTGCCCAAAAGATGAGACCATAAGGCAAGAAGGCAGGCTAGGAGATGGTACCATGACACAGTTCACCAGTATTCAGCTCTGCTGATAGGAGACTGGTGGAGTCTGGGACTAGCGAGTCTCATAGCACAGCAGATCTCTCCATCAGCAAAAAGCAGCCCTCACCTGTATCTGATAATCTCGCTCAGCAAGGTCTGCTGCTTGCAAAACAAAGGTCACATCAGCCAGCACAAGTATTGTAGATTTGGACCCAGATTACCACATGGCTGCTGTCTCTGTGCTAACCAATGCCTGTGCCAATCTACCTTTGCTGATATTGCAAAACACAGAACAATATCCCAGCTGGCCTTTGAATATTTCCACATCTCAAAGAGATCTCACATCATCCAAATGGAAAGAACTGAACAGACCATGTGTTTCTATGATAGTTCAGAGATTTATATGCCAGGCTCCCCAAAACCCCTGATACTTCCATTGCAACTGGCAATGGCCCCTCAGTTTTCTGATCTGTTTCCCAATCTCCCCACTTCCTTAACTCTTTGTTAAGGCAGATATTATCTGTTATGGAGACATATGCTGAATCCTACACAGTCTCAAATATGGTGCAGAAAGCAAGTATGGCATCCTGTCAAACACAGAGCCACGTTTCCTTTCATTCTTCACACACCACTAGATCGATAAATCAAGATGTCAGGGAACATGACACAGGAAATCGAACAGGTGCCACGAAATTATTGCTTTCAAAGCAATTTTGCATGAAACAAAACAGGTATTGATTCTATATCCAATATAGTACCCTCATTGTATCCCTAAGAAAATTTAGCATTCCTGATCACAGTTCAACATTAGAATGCATTTGCTGTGGTTTTCCCTGAAAACTGACAACACACTTAACTCATTTAAAATAGTTCATGATATGAACATTTCTAATTTTTGTTAAAAGCCGTTTGCACCTGTCTAGCATTTTTATCTATCCAGAAATTACAGTAAGTTACCACATTCTTTACCTCACCCACTAATTTAATTAGACTGCATCCAGAACAAAGGGCCACAATAAATGCCAAAGTAAGGGCTACACCCACTTATAAATCACACAGCCCCAGGTCTTTTATTTAGCAAGTTAAATATTTACTAGATTATAACCGGTAAACAAGACAAGTAGGTTCCTTAGATTATAACTGATTTTTCAGAGGAAAAGTCTTTAGCAAGTATTTCTTAGCCCCACCATGGACATTTCTAAAATATCTTTTTCCATCTGTTTTTCTTAACCCCACAAAAGAAGGTCAAGCCTCTCCTGGATGGATATGTGCACGAATAAAGCACAATAACACAGCACTAAAGGGATTTACCGTCTCATACTGTACTTCTTCCAGTCCTCTACCTTGTTGTCATTGGCAAAGAGGCAGTGATAAATGTGACACCAAAATGCAGTCTGACGCTTTGGTTTCTGACCATCAAAGACAAAAAAGGTAAGGTCCTCATTTCTTAAAATCTATTTAGGCTGCATACCACTCTTAAGAAATGTGACTATCAAAACCTTTCTTTCCATTGTATTTTGATCCTGCTCCTCATTCTGCTTTTCTTGCTTACTAAAAAAACCACAAATTCCTAGTTTACACATCTACAATTATGGTGTGGATCTGGATTCTGAGTTCTTGTGCTTTCAGACATAGGAGGACAGGACAGAAAACTATTTGTATTAATCCAGCATACCTTCAGTGCATTTGTGCAGTTCACAATAGATGAGTAACTCTTTCAAAGTTAGAACTACACAAATCTTAAAATATGTGTGCAACTGTGACTATGGCTGATCTTGGGAGGCAAGGGGGGAACAGGGAGAGGGAGGATAAAAAGACAGGTGAAGAAAGGAGAAGGGGATATTGAAATGTAATTAAATTTAACTGTTCTAATCCTTGTTCTGTGGCATTAAACAGTATTAGAGAGTGATTTTGAATACAGAAGAAACACTGTGATTGCTGTGCTGATTTGGTCATCGGCAAAGCAGCCATGCATAGCAATAATCACAGCTTACATAGGTACGCAGGTTGTGTTGTTTTGCTTTAATTTAAACCACAACTTTTCACTGCCAGAACTTGAACTATTTCTTGTAATATGAGAGTCTAATCAGCCAGTTCTAGTTTAAACACTCTGCATGATCAGAAAAGGCATCAAAAAGCATTGTGAGGAGAGCCATCACTGAGAAACAAGGACAAAGACTACTTTTGCCTTGCTCTGTGCATCTTCTTTGGACATCATAGCTCTATCCAGCAGTGGATTGCCCTAAATGTCCCTCACACCAAATTTTCTACTGTCTTATGTGATGATTCCATTATTAGAAATCACATTCTCATGAAGCTCATGTTTGACCTAAATGCTCAGTCCCTAACCTCCATAAATTATAACTCCTGCTCAGCTTTTCTCACTCTCAAAATTGGTTATTTCACCTTTCAGACACTCTGGCACCTTAATCTTCTCCAAGTTGCTGAAAACAGATAATTTCAATCTTCTCTCTCTTGCCTGTCTAAATTATATCCTCAGATTGCCCTTTTATTTCAATTTCTCTTCTAGCAATTTTCTCTTGTTTTTTGCCCCTCTCCTGCCTAGCCCCCACCTTGTCTGTAGAATTTGCCTGCACAGATGGAGCTGCTTTTAAATGCAAGAGGTTTTCCTTTTTGCATGAAGGAAAAGTCTCCCCGGCTGTTCACCTCTCTCTCACATCCTGCTTTAGTAGTGATGCTCAGAATATTCATTTCAGATTGAACTCTTAGAGAAGAAACTTAATTACAGTAATTTTTGCCTGCTTTGGGGTAAATTGCAACTCTGGACACCCATAGTTTGGGATTTGTTTTAGTAGAGACATTTTTACATTTTAGAGAAATAAGCAGATGAATTAGGGACTGGTTTAGAAATAACCAAATTTCTCCCACGCGTTTTCTTTCTCACTCAACTATAGCTGTTAGTGTTATTTCATTTAAATAATACACACAACATTAAATATGTGTTTTTTCCTTTAATATGCTTAGGTACAAATTAAACTAAAGAGTTCCCATGCAGATTCCCATGGGAATCAATCAACACACCATGCACATCAGAATAAGAATTGAAGTTACTACACCAAGGGATCCAAGCACACTAAGTGAACGGACACAAAGATGAGAAAGGAAAATCAAAGCTGATAAACATGGTGTGAATTACTAGAATGCTTTGCTGAACCATGAATCAGCTGTAGGTATGTTTACATGGCAATATTTGGTCAAGAAATGGACACCAGCATTATCTCAGCTAAGTGAAGATGTAACTGTGTACCCAGCTGTAGCCAAAAATGCAAAATACATAAAGGCTGAAACTGTGAATAACAGAATGTTAGAACGTGTTTATAGAAATCATTAGAACAAGTTTGTCTAAATTATTATATGCACTCTGATCTCTACATCTATAGAAAGGATTTTTGAGAATTAGAAGAGACTTGGAGAAGGGTAAAAAAAGACCTTACTCCCTGTAAAACAGAAAATACTAAAATCACTTATTTCAAAAACAATGCAGAAAGAAGCAAAGTAAGGAAGTTAAAAAAACTCCTAACCTGTGTGCATCTCTATTCAAAAACAAGGAGGCGTTTCATAAAAGTAAATGGCAGAAAATCAACATAATACTTTTACCCTCACTGTGTAATCAAACTGCAGAACCTGTTGCCACAGGAGGCTGTTGAAGCCTATAATTCAGCATTAAAAAAGGGATTAAGTAGGTATTTCCAGAATTTTCAAGTACAATTAAGATATCAGCTTTATAGAAAAATTATTTAATGTTTCCAAATTCAAGCCAATCTTTAATTGCTACAGATCAGGTAAGGCCCATGAGGGCAGAGCAGATTATTTCTCACCTGCCTGCTGTGAGGCTGACAGGACTTTGTTAGAATTACCAGCACTGGGCTGTGCAGCGTTGGCAAAAAGATAACAGACATAGATCCAGCTTGATTCCCTTCCAGGGTGGCATTTCAGTTTTCCTATAGTTGACAGTAATCAACAGTCCAATAGAGTTAATACTCCTGAATCCTCATATTAGGAGGAATAAAGACTGTACATTGAGATGAAAAAGCAACATAAATGCTTCTGATAATGTTAAAATGCTCATTTAACGTATTTTCAAAGACTGTGGATCTTCATTTGCCCACACATTAGACTTGTTCTAACCTGCATTGGGTGTTATACAAAGAATCAACAACAGGAAAACTAGCACGGCAGAAAGAGGCTCTGTAGCGTAGGCAGCAGAGGGAGCCAGACACTTCCAGAAAGCAACTCATCTATTCTAGGAATGGCCAAAGTGCCCTCTGGAGATGCCCATTTCCACTGACTGCAGAGGGAACCTAAAATCTCCCCTGCATTTCTAGCGACATCTGTACATGGAAGTGGTAGAATGACACTCTCCCACAAACTTCTGAACAATATTGGTGAGTAATTAGTTTAATCTCAGGATGTCTATCTCAACAAAGAACTGCTCTGCTAGATTCCTGTGAGAGCTATTAAGCAGATGGAGATTGATACAAAGTGAAGGTTTTCGCTGACTTTCGTTTAAAAAAATATCACTCATTTTAAAAATGAAAATAAATTCAACTTCAGGCACAGAGAAGGCTGAAATAAAATTCTGGCATCTTCAGTCCAACAAACAGCCAGTCATTTCTCTTGCCTTTTTCCTAGAGAAAGTTGCCCCAGTGTTTTCGTGCTCCTGGTGGCTGAAGCGTCATGGTAAATTACACTCCAAAACCCAGGAGCTAGGTGAACATGAAGGCTTCCCAGCTTTTCAGCAGTGGTCTAGTGCCATTCCTCTTTCAATTTGTCAGAAATTTAAATAAATAATAATAATCTGGTGAGACTGTGTGAGAAGTGCACAGAACAGCAATACAGAGCAAAAGGCAGAGAGCAAAGAGCAGCGCTGGGATTGCCTGGCACTGCCTGTGTCACCTTCAGGCTGGAACTTGTATAAGTCAGTCCAACTGGCTATGTAACTGATAGCAGAGTGTATCTGCACACAGAGCGACAGAAGCCCGTATGATTTCACTAATTCAAGTACTTGGAAGCGGCAAACAAAAAGGCATAATAGATCATGCCATGGATGTCTGAAGGTAGAGGGGTTCAGAGTAGGAAGGCTGAGTGTTGAGGGGAAGTCTGGACTGACTCAGAGCGACAGCAATAACAACCTGTTTGACTACAGTCTATTGATGTGCATGATTTCCTGTAGTGTTACATAGCAGGAATCAGTGTAGTAATGATAGTTTAACACCTGTCCAGCTGTTTCTAGGTGGTATTTTCTGTAACAAAACAGAGTAACCTCACAGAGGCATTTGAATCAGAGTGAACTGGTACTCACAGATCATGCTCATGACTTCAGACAGCCACTTCTGTTTCTCAAAGACACTTCAAGTTTTGGAATTCCAGGGGGAATTCACAATCTGCTACGGAAATACAGTGTCAGGCTCTCCGCTACTGTATATTTCCATGCCTGTCAGTGGACAATGTGATTTCTAGCAAACACTACGAAGGTGTAGTCATAGGGGTTTTTTAATACCTATAGTTTTCTAACTATAGCATCAAACCTTCACTTTCATTTTGGAAACGTTTGTTTATGCTAGAGCCAACAGAGTTTTCTTATCCTATTTTCTTATCCTTTATCCTATTCCTGCACACTTTGAAGTACCTTTGTCCATGCTGATTACCAAAGACATTACAAGACTCGAGTTTCCCAAAGGCTAGATGGCAAAGGGTAAGCATGAAAGGGAAACCTCTAATGAGCAGCACTTAGCTAATAGCTAGGAAGGTTCCCACTCCATCTGTTGACTGAGAGATATTTCAACAGGAAGATTACTCAGATCTGATAAGAATATTCCCAGCACAGGAAGGTCTCATGCTTAATAGATGGTAATAATACTGGTCTAACATTTAAAGAGTGTAGAGCAGTGAAGACAGGTTCAAAAATATTTGATTATGGATTCATTGTGATATAAATGAACTAAAACTCAGTAGTGCTACACTGAGAGTTTAATTCTCAAATTCAGCTATCATTTTCTACTTTGTACAAGCCACACATTGAATTGAAAAGAAACATAGACCTCTGAACAAGCTAAATCACAGAGGAAAAGGTGATTTTTTTCCTGGTTTACTTCGTAACACTGTACTTACCTTTGGCCTGTAATAAAACCCCTGAAATGAGCATACCATAGCAATCTGTAGGCAATTAACAAATATAAAAAAGACAGACTTTGGAGAGATCATTGACACAGCAAGCACCTGACAGGCCTGCCAGTGAACGTTCTTATGAAAATAAACACATGGAAGCTACTGCAGAGTTCCTTAACTTCTCAAAACGTCTGCTGGGGACCAGATATCAAGTGATGGACAACTTGTCACACGCCACTCCTACAAGGCAATCAATTATATAGCAATATACATACATCAATACTCAAAGTTATATAAACCAGTACTTTTTACTGGTTTCTTTACTTTTTCTTTTCTGGCCGTTGCCACATGAAAATTAGAGAAAAGCATGGCTCCCTCTGTCATATATATACGTTAACAGAATGACAATCAATGCATTCAGTTGATCATCCGTTTACATCTTCTAATCAGTTTTTAAGACAGGGAGATCACAATGTCTTAGTTTTTAGCTATGAAATCTGGTCTGTCTAAAGCTTGTAACAGAAAGTTGGAATATTTTTACATGTCCATTTACTCGTAGTTTTATTTCTGTAGTTTTCCAACTGAGGCATGTCTGAATGTGCAGAACTTTCTTAACTACAAAGTTATTCCATACACTAGATAAATCTAAGAAAATACTGGAAAGATCAGCATTTTATATCCTGAACAACATACTAAGCAACTCTCTGGCTAATGATTGAAGAAAAGAAGGAAGACAGCAGTTCTGCTCTTTTGGAAGGCCTGAAAATGCTGACTAGAGAATAAAAAAGGGCCAGATTTGTAGGATCATGAATCCTTGTCACAGCAATTACACAAGAGCTCTCTTAGGTAGTTTACAGACATCTCTGTCTCTATGTTGCACCCATAATACCTGACCACTCCCAGTTACAGAACGGAACCAAACAGCTAAAACTACGTCAGGACAGGGGCTCAGAGATCCTTGCACTTTGTCAGCTGCACATGGAGGTGAACACGTGGCCCCTGAGCCCAGTTCTAAAGTTTCTGCTGATGACTGCAGTGGAATTTGGGTGTGAATCCACTCATCTTCCATTCCTCTAGAATGTGATAAGGCTAAGCCAACAATTCAGCCTACAGTTGTGCTTCTTCCTTAAATACCTTCTTTTCCTGTTTGCCATATTTCCTTTTCCAAAAGGCCATCTCCTGTGGGAATAAAGACCTCAAGAAGCAAAATAAAATAATAACTTCTTGTATTTCATGATGAGATGCTTAGCACACCCATCTTCCTTCACATTCCTGAATGTTTTTCTAACTCACAGCTATTTTAAAGATGTATTTGAGATCTGGGCACCAACAGTGCTTTGCTTCTATATTTATGGTAAGATCTTATTTCTTTGCATGTAAAGACTACAAATGTTTTCCATTTTCAAATAGATGGCAGCACAACTTGCTTCATTCAGAAGAAAGTTTCCATTAGCCTGGAAACAGCTAATGTTGGCAATGCTAGCTGAGGAAACAGTAAGCTGGAAAATATAGCAGCTGTTACATGAAAGAGAATAAAGTGGGAAAACTAATGAACATTTGCCTCCAAGCCTGGCTTTGTCCATCAGTTAGAGTTTCATTATGATGGTCTCCCAAAATCAAGTACTTGAAGGTTAGTATTTGTCTGCTACATAGACTGGGGTGCCAAGTATTTGCAACTTGCTCTAGTTTGCAACGGATGCAAGTCAGTCCTGTTGAAATCATTATAATGTGCTAAAATCAGAGTATTGGGGAAAATCTACCATGGGAATTACCAGGTGGGGAAAAAACAAATTTAATTCTTCAAGGAAAAAGCCATCATAAGGAACATGAAGCAGCCAGTGGAAATAATCTGAACATGGGTTATGCTCATCCTGGATGGATCATGCAAACACACTTGTGCAAACAGCTTTTTGTACCATCTTAAGAACTAAATAATACCAGTTCCTACATTAAGAGGGAGGGGAAAGGAGAACAATTTTTCCCTGCTAGTGACCCTGCCTGTAACCTAGGTCGAAGACTACAAAGACACCAGGCCTATCATGACTTTTTACACACAGCAAAGAGGATGAGGTAGAGACACCTCTTTAATAGCAAAAGGAACCCTATGAAGTCTTTTGGGCACAAGAGGCCTTTAAATGCAATAATGGAAACAAAACGCTGTCACTGAAATAACCTTTACCCACAGCATCCTCATGGGCCTAAGCACAATTCTTAATTGTTTTTACGAGATTT
This sequence comes from Mesitornis unicolor, assembly GCF_000695765.1. Taxonomy (NCBI): domain Eukaryota; kingdom Metazoa; phylum Chordata; class Aves; order Mesitornithiformes; family Mesitornithidae; genus Mesitornis; species Mesitornis unicolor. The sequence goes on along the minus strand of NW_010171133.1, from coordinate 61,639 downwards.
TTTTCATGTTTCACTGAAAACTGAGAAAAGGCAAACACACCATTTTGCAAATACAGCTTTTGAATAGGCTGCAGAGTGACTCATGATGAATAATGAAAAGTCACCACATTCCATTAGAGAAGAGCTCTCAAAAGGGGGTTCTCCTGCAAGATTCGGCACAGCTTTTATACTAAGAAGCTTTGGACTTAGTACAATTATAACTCCTCTGACTTCAAAGATAACCAGAGAATGAATTTGACCCTGTTTGTTTTGGTAAAGGCTGATGAGCCAGGGTAATCTTATTTCCTTCTTCCTTAATGCAGCAAGTGCAGAGCTCCCAGTTGACTGCAGAAGAGCCAGGATGATGTGTCTTGGCTGTCATTTGTCCTCATGCTGCTGCTAGAAATCAAAGATTTATCTTCTCAAAAAAACGTCTTGGCTGATCCTCCTAATTGCACTGCAGAAGTACAAATGCTCCATTTCTAGGTGCTCTTTGCCTTCTCAGCCCCTGCATAGCAGAGATCACCATGCCCTGGGATTGCTCAGTGGAGTCCAAAAAGAGTCAGCGAATTCCATAAGATAAATTCCTTATAATGAGATGAGAAATTTTTCTAATCGATCCTTATATTTCAAGATGTTCTTTTACATAGTGAAACAAAAACTAAATTGTATCTATCTACCAACACATTACTTTACTTAAAAATTAGATTTTAGAGATGCCTAAACTAATAATAATGCATGGCTGCTGTTTTGGTACATGTGGTGTGATCTATTCAAAACCGAGCATAAAGATGGACACAGTCTGCCCCCTAAGTGGGATTTTTGGTTGAAGTTCAAGAATTCGTGCTTCAAAATGAAGACTTTGTTTCCAAGAGTTTTACAGAGTACACCGAAATTACCTTCTTTGAGGTGAGAATTGAACTGCAGTAAGAAATTATATTTCCCATCTACACAAAGCTTTTTTGAAGGCCCCTAGGTGGAGGATAGATCCAGGTTGTTTATTAATCCTAGCATAACTCTACAACATCTATCAAAATAAAAGACAATGATAGTCAATCTTCCTTACAAGTCACTGCTAGGGGGATAAAGATTGTATGTGTGTCTTCAGAAAGATACCCACAAGAAATGTTATTTTAGAAAACTACCCTCAGGAGTCAATGACAGCGCCAAAACCTACCTTATGCATGCCACTGAAAATTACTCCTAGGTTTCCAGTCAATTTTGAGAATGACAAGAGTAATGTTATTTTGGCTGGCTCTCTTACTGCAGATGAGATGCTAAGCTTGCAATATACCAGCGGATGCTATAAAGAAATTACATTGCACAGCCAGAACCTTCTTTAATGAATTTGATCTCTATAAATAATTACAACTATGTCCCCCCAACCCAATCTCCAGGAGCAAAACAACTCAGGGGACTAAAGAGCTTTGAAACGTCATGCTGGTCTGCCCAGAGCTGCTCATAAACAGCAGGCCTGGTTCTGTGCATTGCTTACAGAAACTTGAAGTAACTCTGTCAAGGTTACACATCAGATCTGGGGAACTTGGGCTAGATTTGAACTGGTGAACAGACATAGAGGATCAAGCTCTATAAATTGAGGATCAGGTTCCATATGTTCCATATAATTAAGTCCTAGTCACATTGAGTTGTTAATATTCATTTCCCATGCTGCAGGCTGGAAGGATCACAGTCAGTAACTCTGGAGGGTGTGCTCACACAGCTCTCGGAGCTATGGTCTACAAGCACCTATGGACACTTCCTTGGCAAGGGTAGTTGCATGGAGTACAAAAGAGAGAGACAACATTACAATCCCAGCTCAAGCAGCTTCTTTCTGCTCTCACGGAGTTTCATGCAGTCTGATGACTGCATCATTGTGTTGTTTCCACCCTTAAGCTACTGTGTCATCCCCTATTTACCTGTCAGAACACAACACAGCCCTCTTCACAGGCAATGCAGCCCCTGCCAGGATCTGATGAAACATGCGCAGTCTACCCACCCACTGCAGACAGCTGACATCTACAAGCCCTAGCAGCTTCATCCCTGCAGCAAGGCCAGTTTCTGTGCTTCCTTTTTTGAAAGTG